>NC_091822.1:148176449-148261449 GCF_038994185.2 Dermacentor albipictus | reverse complement strand
TTCTAAGTGAGCCAATGACTGAACAGAGCAAGCTTCAGGAACTTCCACTGAGACGCAACAGCCGAGATAGGAAAAATAAGAAGAAATACATCGAGATCCGCGACGTCACACTGGAATACCGGCAATATAGTGTTCGGCGTAACTTTGAAAAAAAAATGACGTTAATTTATTTCTCATAATATTTTTCTTTCTTTGACTCTTTCCTCAGAAATAGTTGAAGAGAAGGCCCAGGCCTAAGAGGAGAAGTAAAGGGGACAGATACACTGTGAGGGGGAGTGTCTTTCCCCTTTACCTAAATATACAACACTTTAGCAATGAACAGTTTTGGTCGACAGATTCTGCACACTTGAATTACAATGCAACTATATAACTTGAAAGTGTTGACAGCTCCAACCAGCAGGTATTAACTGCGAGAGCAAGATTAAGAACGTACAAATTATACACGTCACACATATTACAAAACCAGAGCCAATATAATAAACACAGCGACAGGAATCAAATTCATACATCTCTCTGCACATACATATTCTTTACAATAAACTAAGAAGTACACAAAGGAAAATTGTTATACACGGAATAGGAGCACGCCACTACGATATAAACACTGGTAAGGTCACAAATACGCAAACTTATTATTTAATGTTCGAGGACATTATACAAAGAAAAAAGGCAGCATACTTGTGACGAGGTACCACCTAGATTCGCTTTTGAATGCAAAGAAGGATTTTGAACAATTAATCTTAGTGTCCATTATGTTTAATATGCTTGCCATGTTATAAGACAGGGCTTAGCGGCCAATATTTGTGCTTATGGAAGGCATTTCTCGCTTTGATTTCTGAATTGCGTATTAAGCCGGTGCGTTAGTTTTAGAACATACCTGATTTTCTATGTATGTAAATAACCAACTTAAATTTAAATATTTCGTTTGATTTTTGCATGGTAATTATTGTTTATTCCGTTGTACATGTTTCGAAATCACTTTAGTTGACCTATCGCCGCGAAATTCATGAAAATTTACTTTTGAAAGTCTACTTAAACACTCGAAATTGATTTAACCGCTTCATTCTAGTTTTCCATTAACCTCAGTCGTAGAATGATGAACTTCGCTTTAAGTTTTGCGCTTGGGCTTCCGGGCACCAAGTAAAGGTGCAGACGCAGCGCAACAATAGAGGGTCTATTTCGCCGGCGAGCTGCACATCGCCTCGAGAAAGTGAGGGTGCCTGGAAAAATCGGGGCCATTGAATATCGATTCGGGTCAACCAACCCGCCACGGTGGCCCCTGGGCTACACCCGTGGCAGATGGTACATATACCCGGTGAACCCCTACCCCATCTACTTTGTATGAAGCGCATCTGCAGTGAAATAATGAACGAAAAAAAAGAGCGTTCCCGCAACGCCGCAGACATAACACAACAGAACAAGACGAAGTCCGGGGACCTGTGTTTTGTCTCCTCATATAAAAGACAGGGAAGACAGAGACGCGCCCCTCGAGCTTATACTGCAGCGTTCCCTCGTAGAGGGAGAGGTGCGCCTGCTCAATTTATTCTTCACTCCAAGCTTTCAGTTATATTCATTCCTGACTATAGATGGTGTTTATCCCCGATTCTCGTTTCTCTCTCGCGCAAACACACACACACACACACACACACACACACACACACACACACACACACACACACACACACACACACACACACACACACACACGCACACGCACACGCACACGCACAAAAACACACATACACACGTGGGAAGGAAACAAAGCTCTTGTATTTCACAAATAGAGCAGCAAACATGCTGTTCTCTCCATATATATATATATATGTTTTTGCTGTTTGAGTTATTACCACGATAAGCTGCTTTTCTCGCATAAACAGTGCCTTGTGCATTGCCGCGGTGCGACACGCCATACTGCGACCACCGAAACGCGTCACGTATGAGGCATCTGCTGCAGCCGGATTCCTCGCCCCGCGATTCCTACCGAACACACTGCTTCGTTCGCAGTACCACCGCCAAACTCGCGTGGGGCACTTGGGTGAATATATATAATTTTTTTGTATAACATTGTCTTAAGTGACCCAAGTTGGTGTCGAAGAGGTTTGTGGAATTTGTGGAGGAGTGGCACATACCCAGAAGCATGTACCCACATTTATTCAAGTTGTAGTCAAAGCGGTTCATCAAAAAGGGGGCACATAACCCAGTGTCACATAACCAGTTGCCCAGGTTGTTCCGGTGATCCCTGTTCCCACAGCACAGCAGCCCGATGCTGTACTCATTAGACTATGGACGTTCTAGTGATTCAAGTTGGTGGGAAAACGGCTAGAGACCCAGAGAGAAACACGGGTAGGCAGAAAGTCCTCTAAAAGTGCGTGAAGTTCCCGAAAAACGTTAACCGCGTTAATAAGTAACTGTTCAATAAAATAAGTAAATAATTTATTCATTAGCTGTACTTCCTACGGCGTATAGAGAAAAGAAGTAAGTCTTTCACCTCCCTATTGTACGTCCCTCTTAATCTTTTTATTCGTATTCCTCTCGAGAACGCAATTGCAATGAACTGAAAAACTGTTTAGGAACAGAAGAACAGCGAACTGTATGCTTCTGTCAAACGGGGTTCATGTTTCGGCTTCCTTCGCACGGAAGCCTTGGTCATTTATTCTTGTTCAACAAGTGAACAAGGCTTCCGTGTGGAAGCCGAACCCTCAACCACTTTGACAACGCCACTGAGGTCGGCGTTCTGTTCCCCCCTATTATGAATCTACTTCCCGGCCAGATGGCATGGCGTCAAATAATCGATTTCATATTATTTATATATCGTAAGACTCGTGCAGCGCGTCCTCCCTGAGCGATTACAGGACGGCACGCCAAAGTACTAAATTGTGATATCCGTTAGGGTGCCACCAAGGCGGTGATTGTTTAGTGTGTTTGTTCGTTTGTCTGCTTGTTTTCTCACTCGCTTGTCTTCTTGTTTGATTTTTTTTTCGCTTCCTCGGAATGCATGAGCAGCGATCAGCTCTGAACATTTTCATAATTTTCTCTGTCTCGACGGGAGAGGTGTGTATGACAACGTTGCACATGACGCCATCATCAGCTCCCTGGAAACTATTGGAATCGGCGGCCGCACGCTTCGTTGGTTATCCGTCCACATAACTCGCCGGACGTCTTTTTGTTTATTTTTTTTTTTGCACAAGCAGAAGATGACCCGCAGCTGAACATTAGACGTACTTCGGCGTGCCCCAGGGAGGAGTAGTGAGTCCCACGTTCTTCTATTTGACACGACTGGATCAAGTTTTACTTAAACAATCTACCTCTCACTATACGTAGATGGCATTTTCGTATATTGATATTGATATGACATTGATATGACTGCGTGTATTGTATGTTTGCCTTTGGAATTGCTGCCGTTACTCGCTTTCAGGTGCATGCGCAATTGCAGCGGGCAGCGACCTTGACATCACCATAGCTTCAAACGCAAGGCTTGACTGTATCGACGGAGAAATGTAATTCAATTGCATTCGCACGCAAACCCATGACGGCATACGCGCTCTCCACTAAGGGACACACTAGCACCTATGGAAAGACTGATCGATTCTTGGCTGTAATAATGCACCGAAACCTTTCCTGTGTCCCTCATTGCACGTTCCTGATGAAAAAAACTATTGTCGATTGCCCATGTACTTTGACTCATGTGCGGGAAAGCATGGGGCACATCTGCACGCTCCATGCTTCAGTTGTACAACGCGCTATTCATGGAATGTCTATGCTGCAGCCTCCCAGTGTTGTCCAGTATGGGTAAGTCAAATGTTTGCTCATTGGAAAGCTTACGGGGCCAAGCAGTGCGGGCGTGTTTAGGACTTCCTCGCAGTGCATCACCGGCTGCAACAATCGTGCTCGCCAAAGATCATTCCATCCAAACATACGTTGCTGTGTATTGTCTCAAGACGCATATCCGTCATCTTTCTCGCGTCCCTGATCATCGCTTGGCGTTCTTGCCTTCAGAGAGACCTCGTGCAGCATTCTCTGACGTTATCACAAATCCAAATTATCTTCCGTCAGGATACACACCTGCAGCAAGGCCTTCATCGCCATTGTGGTGTTTCCAACAGCCTCAGGTGCGCCTAAGTGTTCCGGGTGTAAAGAAGAAACGCCAAACTGAAATAGACAACGCTACCGTTAATGAATTAGGCGTACGGAGACTGAATACACATTTATACCGATGGTTCGGTCTCATCTACCAGCTCTGCAGGTGCCGTTGTCATTCCATCTACGAAAACTACAATTAAATTCAAACTGTCACACATGACAAAATCAACAGCGGGAGAGCTTGCTGTCCTTGGAAATGGGTCATATTTTGCGACTCTTAGGCAGCCCTTCTGAGTCTGCATTTTGCCCTATATCACAGGACTCATGAGCAGCTGGCATATGAGATAAGAGAGGACCACTGTCAAGCTATCGCATAAGGGCGTGAAATCATATTTAAGTGGCTACCTGGACATACCAGCACGGAGGGTATAGTGACCTCGCCGACGAAGCCGCCCGGTCCGCCCGTGTAGAAAGCCGACCAGTTACAATCCCCTTATCCAGAACCGACGCTGCAAGAAAGCTTCATTTCGTGGCTAAAGCTATGACACACAAATATTGGTGTTTTATCAACCTTCCGAAGTGTCACCTTGATAGACTTGATCCATCCCTGTAGCTACAAGTACCATCAAAGGTTTTCCGCTCTGAGGGGACAGTACTGTGCCGCCTCCGGCTAGCGATGTCGTTTACAAAGGCCTACTCGTTTCGCATTGGAATGGGAGATACGCCCATGTGCGATTATTGTGGAACTACAGAAACGATTGAACACGTCTTATGTCTTTGTCCCCAGTACGACGTCGAGCGTGAAGCTCTCCGGACAGCATCGAACCGGCTGAACTCTAGACCATTTTCGGAACTGAAGGTCCTTGGACCATGGCCGTACGCATCGATGGCGCAGAAAGCCAAGAAAGCGTTTTTGCAGTATTTCAAGTCGGCAAGTCTTGGCGACCATTTGTAGACTCTATGCGAACCTTCTTATGTGCGCGAAACTGTGCTCTCTCTCTCTCTCTCTCTCGTATTTCGATCTTTCCGTCGCCATACCCACTTCCCCCAGTGCAGGGTAGCAAACCGGACGTGCGTCTGGTCAACCTCCCTTCGTTTCCTCTCTTCTATTTCTCTCTCTCCCTCTCTCTCTCTCTCTTTCGACGAAAAGCATCGGCTGTTGAAGTGATCAACACATCTCTAACGAGGAGTGCCTCACTCTAGAACCAACATCTCGACAAGAGGGCTCTTATTCGTGACGGTTGTGAACCTCTCTCTCTCTCTCTCTCTCTCTCTCTCTCTCGTTTGGATTAATACCAGCCGCCAAGCTGTTGACAAGCTTTGCATCACTAAGGCAAGCATGTTAAGTCCGTGCAGACATTTAAAGGCGACGTGCACTGACGTCCACGGGATAGAGAGACGTCGTATGAAGTAACTGTTCACAGACATCACGGGCAGAAGGGAGACACGTTGTAAAAAAGCTTCAGCATCGCCACGCTACCTGCGATTTCCCTATTAAAATACATGTGTAACGCAGAAATGATTTCACGAGATAGCCTCTGGACCTATTTGAATGAACTTCGTTGCTTTTAAGAGAGAGGGTTATATGCTCGTGACTCTATGAAGCAGAACAATTTGGTGTCCAAACTTCCTTCTTTACGAAAATTCCCGAAAATTGGAAAGTTTTCGAAAAAATCGAGCATGAAGTGTACAAATCTTCCACTATGGATAAAAAAAGATATCAGCGTTCTGTATACTGCACCTCTTAGAGCCATTTAAAGCGCTCAATTTTTGTATAATAATTTACAACTTACTTGAAATCGTTACAATGTTCCCTAGAGTTTTGCCAAAGGTGTACTCAGAAATTACTGGTATAGTTCACACCGATGTATTGAACATCAGTTTTGTACGCGTTGCATGTATTATTAGGTGCACTTCAGAGAATTGTGATATGTTTTTTTAAGGCTGATTTCGAATTTCATACTTGATGCTTGATTTTTTCTCGCAATATTCAACAATCTTTTTTTTTATTTCTCTTCCTAAATTAAAAAAAAAAACATCTTCTACCGTCACTAAATTCAAACTTTTGCTTTCAATGCAACAAGCAATATCAAAATCAGTGCAGTGGTTGCTGAAAAAAAAAAGAAACGATTTCTCCATTGCCGTGTAATTAGATAGGCGCTCCCGAGCTAAAGCTTCCTTTCAGGATGTAGTCCTCAGAGCACGTACGAAGCAGATATACACTTCTAAAACGTTGTAAACGTCAGCTAAAACCGGCTTCGAGCGTCTTTCTCGAAACATGTTCTGCCTTCACCTGCTTTCTGACACAGGGCTCTTCTTTATTAGAAGCATTTCTAAGTGATTGGTGCGCTGCCGTCGACGTTACAGATCCACTTTAGTCGAACTAATTGCCAAGAACTTCGCGGGGGAGGACACAATGGAAACGAAACCGACAAGATTGCTGTAACCTCGCCACCACGAGAGCTTGTTCTCCACACGGGACACTGCACCGAACAAATTAATTATATCGATACCAGAGTTGTCGCGCCAAGCTGCTTCTTGGATTGCAATTGTCTGCGCCTTTGGCTAAAGTTGGTTTCGAAACTAGTCCTCGGGCCTGAAGCCCGAGGGTTTATAACCGACCCTCTCCGCTTGAGACGCTCCATCGAATGAGCTGTATCGGTAGCGGAGTCGTCACACAAAGCCGGTTCTTGGTTTGTAGTTGGGCTAGAGTGTACTAAAATGAGGTTCATTGGACTGGACCCTCTCCTGTTGAGGTGCCGCGTGACGAAAATTTGTGCGGCGCTGCGGGCAAAATGATCAGAAGTGGAGACCCGCTCCGCGGCATATTCAACGTACTTTTGCTCCGGGCGCTGAAACTGATTGCGCAGGTACGCTCTCAGAATGGTGCTTCATTTCCACTGCAAATTCGACACTCCCTCACCACGCATATATATATATATATATATATATATATATATATATATATATATATATATATATATATATATATATATATATATATATATATATATATATATATATATATATATATATATATATATATATATATATATATATATATATATATATTTGAGTCATGGATTACACAACACGGCGTTCTCAATTTTGCTTTAGCAGACGACGCTCTCAAGAGCGTCGTCTGCTAGCGAGCGAGCGTTCGTAGTGCGGACGCCGAGTTTTTGTTTTTGAAAGTTTGTACAGTACCTCTTTTTCAAAGCATTTATTTGCCTTGGTGCGCCTTTGACTCTTGTTGGCCGGTACCAATTGTACTTTAAGCCCGGTGAACTGATGTCTTCAAAACTGTTTTCTAAAAGTAACACGTAATGTTCTTTTTTTTCACAGCAGTAACCGATCTGAAACATGACGCTATGTGAGAAAACTTTAATGCTATGCTGTTGTTTCACGCCACCACTTCTTGTTGGTGGATTATTAACGAGCAGTGACACTAATTGTAGAGAACGCTACTGTAGTGAAATAAACCAGGCCAATGCACTGCATGGTGCGAAGCGAAGAAGCGGATGACTGAGCTTCTCGGCAAATCAAAGGATACGTAGAGATATTCACATCATACACTGGGTGTCCCACGTAACTTGAGCCAAATATTAAATACATACAAATACCACGTATCTGGGCAGAACCAAGGTAATGTTGTTTGCCGTCTCTTCGAGGTACTAAGATTCTTTTTATTATGCCTAATTAGATAATTAGTCCTAATTAGTTAGTCAACTTCTCAAGCATTAAATTTAGATTAAAAGTGTCAATGAGACAATTGTAGAGCAACATGAAAAGCATCCCGATACGGCTTTCTGTTGCTCAATACGTGCTACGTAAAAGTGTTTTTCCGAGCGTGAAAGAAATCCGCAAATACGAGCAATATTGCCGCTTAACCGCGGCGCCGCTCGAGGCACTTTGCGTGTATTCGCGTGCTCTACAATTTTCTCATTCACACGTTTCATAGAAATATAATATTTGAGAAGTTGGGTAATTAGGACTAATTATCTAATTAGGTGGAACGAAAAAAATAATCTGAGTATCTCCAAGTGACAGCAAACATTACCTTGGTTCTGTCCAGCTACGTGGCATTTGCATACTCTTTTTTTTAATGTTTGGCTCAAGTTACGCGGGACACCCTGTATGTATAATTAAAAACATATCAGATACTTTAAGTACACTAATTGAAAAAGTGAAAACTGTCGACGTGAATAAGCGTGTTTGCAGCAACAAACACGGCATCCCTACCTCTCTGCATGATGGTGCCGTGAAATCTGCGGCATCTACCGTAAACCGTAGAAGTTTTTTGCACCTTCGCTACTATTTGCACATGCATCGCTCTTTCGGAGGCGGTTGTTAACCGGAAACGTGGTGCACGGATGCGATCTTAACCTTTGTACCGCTAGTGCTGCTACAAGCTCTCCGACAGAGGCGCGCCTCAAAGCAAGGCAAAGGTTTAAGAGCGACAGTAAACAAAGTAGGAATGCACAGTCATTCGGCATTTGTAATAAAACGACGCGGAGCTGACCTCTTTTCAAGAACGAGCCCGGTGGAGCCACATGACGTCACTTCAGGCGAACGGGCATCCGGGCTGGAGACGACAACGACCGGGCCGCCGGTGGTATTCGGGGTTCGTGTTGTTGCGATGCTCCATCGCTGTTGGGTCCAGAGCGCTCATACTTATTTATTTATTTATTTATTTATTTATTTATTTATTTATTTATTTATTTATTTAAATACGCCTTACAGGGCCCTAGAGGCATTGTGTGAGGGGGGAGAGTACACTCAAAGATTATACATATGTGAATACATGTACAAAACATACAGTGTAAGAAATGCGCCAACATGCAGTAATGTGGTGTTAAAAATAGTACAAAAGACGAACCGAATGCTTTTGAATGCGAGAGGTCAGTGAAGAAGACATTTTCACAAAGTAAAATTCCCAACGTTACCTGACTCGGAGGACAAAGGCTTTTTCGGGGAGCACCGGCGGGACCCCGTGCGAGAGATCGAACAACGACTCGCAGCGTGGGACTGTATGTAGACGCGTTAATTGTGTGCCGCCAATAATTTTCGAGAGAAGAGGCCCGCACTGCCGGAGCGCGCGCGACGGCCTGCGGCTGGAGCTCCGATCACGGATGGAACCAGAGTGTACTGGAATTCTGGTACGCTCTAGACGGAACCAGACTCAGGTGGGCCAACGGGGCGCTCCGAAAGAAGTAACCGCGGCGACGTTTGGGCGCTAACACGAACGGGGTTAGAGAACGGATATTACCTATAGCACTCAAATTGAATCGAGCTGACGGGGAAGCAAAGACGAACGTAATTTCCATGGCTGGTCTGGCGATCTCGTCCAACGTGCCAGCAGGTGAACTGATGTAGAAACACGTAACGCTAATAAAATGGTACTTGTTATTCAAATCGTATTCGATTCATGAATTCGCTAGTAAAAAATGATCAAATGGAAGATTCTGTTCGAATGTAGCAAATAACACCACTTCGAAGCCTCAAGGGCGAGTGATCGATGCAAGTAAGGGCTGTTCAGGATGATTCTGCTGCCGGCGAGTCGTGGCTGGATCGCACAGGCACACCAGCTCCTGAGCGAATTAAAGCACGCGGGTTGATAACTTTTGCTTAACATGTTGCTAGCTGCTGTTCAATATAAACGCCCTGTTTTGGGCTAGCCTGAAAATCTTCTAACTCGATTAAGGCAAGATTTTTTTTACAGTGTCACCAAGTTTGCATCTCATTAAAATTGAGTAGTGGCAGTGGTGTCACACTCTTCTCCTTCAACGAACACAGCAGATCTACATATATGGGTCGACATGTAGATGAGGCACGCCACTCCTTTAATTGCTTCATTACTGTCGTTATGATAGTACACTGGATAACTGTAGATAAGTGAAGGCAGCCGTTTATAATTCACAAGTTGCTCAGTTGAACGGACGTACAGTTTGGACCAGCATTGCGTGCATGAAGGTGTAAAATATAAGATAAGCATAGCCTGTTTTTCTGGAAAATCCGGTTCGGGAATAATATCATTTTGTTTACAACCCTACCAAGAAGCCAATGAGCACCACAACATTTTTTTAATTAAACAAATTCTGGGGTTCTACGTGGCAAATCCACGATATGATTATGAGGCACACGTTTAGTTTTCACCACATGTAGTTCTTTAATGTGCACCTAAACGTACACGAGTGCTTTGAAATTTCGCCCCATTTAATTATTCTAGCCACGCGACGTCACAGCCTTTATAGCCACTAATTAAGTTACCACGCCGGCTTTTCTTCTTCTTTAAGTATGCACAGAGAAAAAAAATGAGCACAGCTTACGGGCCAAAGATTCGTACATAGAATGGCAATCTAAAACAGCTTAAGGAGCCCGAAGTCCGACGGAGAGAGAGAGAGAAAACAAGGGTAAGAAAGGCAGGGAGGTCAACCAGAACAGCATCCGGTTTGCTACCCTACACTGGGGGTGGGGGAAAGGGGAATAGAAAGCGGAAGAAAGGGAGAGAGTAAACACTGAGTACGTGTGGGAAGGACACCAAACACAAGGACACTATAAACGGTCTGTTAAGCCCGTGTACTTCAAGTACTGCACTAGTGCACGAATCGCTTTTCGAGCCAGTGACGGGTGTGGCCACGGTCCGAGTATCTTTGACTCGGTGAATGGTCTCGAGTCCAGTCTGCGTAAAGTTGCCCGCAGAGAGAGGCGCTGGACATCGTAGCGAGGGCAGGTACACAATAGGTGCTCGATGGTCTCCTCACACCCACAGGAGTCGCACATCGGGCTCTCGGCCATTCCCATACGGTAAGAATATGCGTTCGTAAACGCCACTCCCAGCCACAAGCGACACAACAAGGTTGCTTCGCCGCGGGAAAGGCTAGATGGTAGTTGTAGCCGTAGCGTGGGGTCCAGTTGACGTAATCTGCAATTGAAGCCACTTGAAATCCAGAGATCTTGGGACTTCTTGCGCGCAAGTTGGCGAAGTTCTCTGGCAGCGTCCGACCTCGCCAAAGGTGTTGGACGCGTCTTGGTATCCTCGTGGGCACACCGGGCAGCCTTGTCAGCTAGGTTGTTGCCGACGATGCCACAGTGAGCAGGGATCCACTGAAATATAATGTGGTGTCCTCTTTCCAGAGCATGATGGTGCAATTCCCTGATTTCAGATGTCATTTGCTCGTAAGTTCTGGGACGTAATGCGGACTTGATGCTGTGAAGGGCTGCCCTTAGAGTCACAAAATACGACCGACCGACGGAAATAAAAGAAAAAATCCCGTACTAATGACTCCGCGTTCTCATAGGCAAGGAAAACGGAAACATGAACGGAAGGAACGTGGCGCTGCATTTCTTTTTTCTGTTAGAATGATTCCCGTAAATCTGAGGACAGGACGTCAGATGGTGCAGATACGTTTTATTTGTTTAAAGCTGCAAGCAGCAAGGACCATATGTCTTTCTGTCTACCTTTCGAAAGGCCTACTAATGCGCCGAAATAGATACGAGAGACGCACGCTGCTTCAGGAACAAGGAAAAATATTTGTTCTCCAAGGGAACTGGAACAACGTAGTAGAACGAAAGACGGCAGTGTAGTCGTAATACGCGCTCTTTCACCACGCGGCATAAAAAAATAGAAAAAAGTGACATTTATTGTTAAGGCCAAAACACACGCTATGTGTAATTGAGAACACCGTTTAAACTGTCCGATCGCAATTACCAGCGCGCGAAGTAGTACGAACGGCGCCGCCGAGGAGCATTGCCGGCAGTTTCCAAGGGCGCGACCTTGATGCGGCCTAATGCACTTCGATCGCAGCGCCGCCACAGTAGTTTTCGTCGTCGGGTGCCTCGCTGCAAAGCACGCGCCGCCCCTGCCCACTCGTGCCCCTCCAGACTTACTCCAGTACACTCTAGTCTGGTCAAATTTGGGGGCTCACAACCAGCCCTCGGGGCTTCACGTGGAAACTGTGAAAAGTTAAGCAGTGAAGAAAGAGCAAGCAAAAGAAATGAAGTAAATAGGCCTTGTGCATGCGGTGCAACGTGATTTTAAGAGAAGACGAATACGAAAATAAATTTAAAAATAAAAGCACTCAAAGTTCTCCCGTCTACGATATTCTGGAACCTTACACCAGCCGTTCGCTTTCCAGTTAGACTTCTATCTATCTATCTATCTATCTATCTATCTATCTATCTATCTATCTATCTATCTATCTATCTATCTATCTATCTATCTATCTATCTATCTATCTATCTATCTATCTATCTATCTATCTATCTATCTATCAACAAAGGCGCACGCATCTGTGAAAGAACATGTAACACTCGCAGAACGCCGTTTTTTTGCGACAGTTTGCAGCCCCCGAGACCATATAACAGGTTTCAGAAGTAAAGGTGAGTGTGAACAACGAAGAACGGCGAAACAAAGGCAAAAAGAAAACGGACGCACGTACTGCCGCAACACAATGAGTCACGTGGGATGACGAGATACGAAAGGGTAAAAGATTTAAGCAAACAATAAAAGAAAAAAATAGAACACGAAACAAGGAATTCGGGAAGATGATGGAAACCAGCAGGGCAAGAAGTTTGGCGTCCGCCGGCGCCGCTTGTGCCGTCCTTCTGTGTAGCGTTAAAATCTTCACGTGTTGCGAAATGAAAGGTGTTGGACGGACGGCTCACTTCGAGGCAATGGGTGTAGGATTTGGAACAAAGACGAAGTCCGGTAGAAAGAAAGAAAGAAGAAGAAGGAAAGGAAGGAAGCCGCAAGGAAAGAAGAAGCATGACGAAGAAAAACGAAAGAGGAGAAGCGTTGTGTATCATGTTTTTGGGGGGATACGACAGAAGCAAGATAACCATGGCGCACCAGCTAAAAAAAAAGAAACAAAGAAAAAAAGAAAGGTAGAAGGAGGAAAGTGAAAGAAAAACGGAGAAATATACCGGAAAAGTTGAGTGCGGAGTTTCGAGAGTCGGAAGCGGAGGAGAGAGGACGTTGGAGTGGGAGTCGCGAGGAAGGGGCTTCTAGGAAATGAAAAGAAGAAGAAAAAAAAAGGAAAACGCGGAGGCTCGCGGTGCGGGTAAAAGGGGCGGCTCAAATATCGCTACCCGCACGTGCCTCAAGACTGAGAGCTCAGGAGAAGATCAACGAAATCCATAAACGCCGGCGTTCCGGCAAGGAACCGAAAGCGGCTATAAGGAAAAATGAACGAGAGACAACGCCGAGATGAAAGGCACACGCGGGAAGTAAGCGAGACAGTCGAGAGGTATAGGAGTGGTTTTGAAGATGCTCTTGGCAATAATACGAAAGAAATATATATATATATATATATATATATATATATATATATATATATATATATATATATATATATATATATATATATATATATATATATATATATATATATATATATATATATATATATATATATATATATATATATATATATATATTTCTTTCGTCGCATACGCGTCTGTGGAAGCTTTCATGGTGGCGAGTGGAGGGAACCGGTGTTTATGGACGAAACGAACGAACGAACGAACGAACGAATGAACGAACGAACGAACGAACGAACGAACGAGCCACTAGAGCAGCAACCAGATTGTTTTTGAGAAGAGGATGTCAGATCGTACCAAAAAAAAAAAATAGAGAGGAATGTTTTTGAAACATCTTTTCAGACGAAAAAAAAAAGACTAAGAAAACAGACACACAAACGGAGCTTTCTGCATATGGCGCGTATAATACGAATATCAAGACTGCAGTCAGGCGTACGACGGAAGGCAGCAGAATATAGGGATGAGGCACGAAAGCGAGAAAAAAAAAAGCAGCGCTCCACCCCATGGCATCACACCGCGAATTCATATCCGGCGAAGTACTGAAGAATGACGAGGCGGTTCAAAGCAGTATTCCTCCCCCCCCCTTCCCCTACACCCTCTCGCCCCAGCCGCGTGCCGCCTGTGACTTCTCGACAGGTCAGCTGTCTCCGTGCCTGCGAGGGCGTTATCGCGACTTTGCGTCGGCACTCACGAGACTAACCCGCCATAGCAAAGTTTTAACATCCAAGGAACTTAAGGCTAATTAGGCGGATTACGTAGAGTTTATTAAACTGCATTAATCTGCTCCGAACACCAGCGAACAGTGGTGATAACACAACCGAAACAACATTCACGACGCGACAGGAACAGAATGAAACGATACACGAGAACGAGAGGGAAACACATCTGGTGAAGGAAACTGCCGCCTATATAAACAAACCGACACCGCGCCTTTTTCACGCAACGCCGCATCGACACATCGCCGTGCCGAGAGGCGCGAGAGGAGGAAGCGTTGACGCATGCTGGATAAAATTGAACGGACGGGAGCCTGGAAGCAGAGCGGAGAAATGAACCCGCCCGACAAAACGCAGGAGTCAATATTAGCATACCAGTGTCTCTCACCTTTGTTCTTTATGCGCAGCGAAGAGAGACGGATCAAAGGACGTCGGAATGTGAAGATCATGCCGAAGCAGCGTCAAAACCGAGCGGAATGTGAAAGAGACAAGGGGAGACCCAGGCCTGAAGAAGAGACAAAATGAAGATGGCCCAAGCTTCGCTGTTTTTCTCATAGTGATCTCTCTCTCTCTCTCTCTCTCTCGTTCTCCCGATCTATCTATCTATCTATCTATCTATCTATCTATCTATCTATCTATCTATCTATCTATCTATCTATCTATCTATCTATCTATCTATCTATCTATCTATCTATCTATCTATCTATCTATCTATCTATCTATCTATCTATCTATCTATCTCCTCTCAAAGCACGCGCCTTTCGTCTCGGTTCGCCTGCTGCCTCATTAAAACACGGCGCGTATAGTGGGTAAGCCCGTCTTCTCCTTCTACTACTGCGTCCAGCGTCTTTCCAACAACAAATCGCCGCTATGCTCTCCTTCTACGCGGTTCGAAGTCGGCACCGCAGCTTATCTGCGAGTTCATGCCGATGTCTGCATACCATGAGAATGGGGACTCTCGCAAAACGCGCGGATGTTGGATTTAGAGAAGGAACGCGCTCTCTCTATATAGTACGAGTATGTATATATGCCATGCGTAGTCTCGGGATGTCAGACAATTACGACTTCCTCTCTCTCTCTCTCTCTCTCTCTCTCTCTCTCTCTCTCTCTCGAGGGATAGAGAGGATCTCGCCGTACGCGTGGCGGTGCTTTTCGTTTAAACGCGTTCGAAGCGTGCTTTCACGCGTTCGTGCACACAACCGAAGGGTGCGCGCACTTTGGCTTCGCGAGAGATGGGTTCGCAGAGGAGCCGTTTTTTACTAGCCCGAGCTTATGCTATAGGAGTCTCTCGGGCGTGAACGAATATTACGCTGCGCTTGCGCTGCTGTGTATACCAGTAGGATATATCGCCCCTTTATATCCGCTATGGAAATGCGCTCCCCGCGCTTCTTACGTTCGCCCATCTATATGGCGTGTGTGTGTGTGTGTATATATATATATATATATATATATATATATATATATATATATATATATATATATATATATATATATATATATCCGTATGATGCCGCTCAAGCGCCGTAAATTTCGGGAGGATATACGCGATGAAAAAGAACCGATTCCACTGTTTTCCGCCTCGCGCGAATACATATAGGCGTGTTCGCTGAAGTATGCAGTGAATTCCAAACAGCACTGCGCAGAATTTTAATGGAGGTTTCTCTTGCATCTGTGCATTCTCTATTTGTGTGCGTGTGCATGTGCGTGCGTGCGCGCGCGCGCGTGTGTCTATATGTGTGTGCGTGCGCGCGCGCGCGCGCGCGCTTACGTGGCAAGCGCGTTTGTTCTGGCCCTGAGTATATATTTACGAGAACGCAACGAAACTTCAAACAGGGCTGTTTGTTTAATAAGCCCACACGCAACGTTGGCCACTTCCCGAACATCATCACCAAGCCAGGAACGAAAATTTGGTGCAAGGACAGACGCTGCCCACTCAGGCGTGAGATAGAATTCGTGATCGCGTTCCAGCGCTTTCGCGTATGTGGGCAAGCGTAGGGGCTGTTTTGTTTCTGCTGCCCTCAGCGAGAAAGCCAAAGCCACCAGTGTAGAAGGGAGAACAGTTGCGTATAGTCTTCGGTCAGTTTTGCGTGTATGCGAGTGCGCTGTCAGCTGAATTGCAAAACAGCTGTATATTCGGCCAAAAATGAATTCGGTTGGCAGCCCCCCGCATATATTAATTTTGAGAATGTGCATCGGTTGTGAGTAGGCTTTACGTACAGGTCGCTCGAGTGTTCGAATGCAAGAATACCCGCAGAAACATGCGGCTTGTTAATAGCTCAGTACTTCGTGCTATACGCAGGACTTACGCCAGTTGTTTAGTCTTTAGTATTACAAACAAAAAGAGCGGAATTAAACACCGTATGCAAGTTTAGTTCACACTGCGTCGTAATAGGTTCTGCGAGAACATGGACCTGCGCGACACAGAGCTAGCTGAAACAGGGGCCAGGCTTTGTTCGCGGTTTCCGCCGCGCAGTTCTGACTCGAGCGTTCATATTAGGAGGGGGTTTGTTTTTTAACGAGCTCGACCGGCTGTGTCAGCGTAACGGTACGCAGTCGATTTAGTAGCGCTTTCGTTTAACTGCTGCGAAGGATGTCGCGCTTAGCCGAGATTAATAATGCGCGCGGCGAAAAATATGGGCGACGCTATCCGTATGCACGCCGGCAAATTAATAGCACGCGCCTTCCGCGCGTATACTTTTAGACGTCGTCGAGAGTACTGCGTGGCGGGCATAACGAGCATTAATTATTCATGTGCACTCTGCCCTAACGAAGAAGAGCTCGCTCCAGGACGCAAAAGGAAACAACAAACTCTACGAGAGGGAAATAGCGAAGCAAGCTATAATGTCACTAAAGCATATATATAGCGCTAGAACAAGTATTTTATGAGTCGTATTTGCGCATGATGAAATCGAGAAAAAGAAGTGTTGGGTTGACTCTAATAAGCAAGGGTGTAGGCTCGGCGTTCTAGGACAAACGGACGGATTGGGGGGGGGGGGGAAGAGGAACACATTTAGAATTGTTCGTTAATGCGCATGTTTATTTTTCGTTTGGACTTTTATCTTCTTTGTGTCATCTATATCTTTTTTTAGGAAGGCTCAACAGACATGCTCATTTCTCGAGATTCGGTAGCTTTTATTCCCTTTCTCATTATTATTTTTCTATTAGTTGAAGGATCAGGCTAAAACGGAGGTCTTCAATATTTACGAAAATATGACGGCAACAAATAGAAACGACATCTGCCCCTACGTTCTGAATAATATCAGACCAGGAAGCACTCAAGTGAAATACTTTATTGTTTAGTCTTCTGTCCACTCTATATCATGGGGGCGGAAGTCATTTCATGGAACTAATACACAGGCAGAAAGAAAAACGTACACACATGAAGAAAAAAAACTGATGAAGCGCGTCATTACAGGTTTCTGTTTGCTTCTCTATTTCTTTCTTTGTTTCTTTCCGTCCATGTTCTCTACATCTTAGCTCCGATATTTGCTAGCTCTTTAACGAAGTGCGTCTATCCATGAAGATTTCGCTAGGTTCATTACAATCACGAACAAGATTTACCTCTTTTTTTTCTTAGACGCCTGCGTTAAATCCTAGGAATAAGGCTAGATATCGTAAGCGTGTCTGAATAAATGAAACATTGAATCCGTGCTCCTAACGCTATGACAGACCGAACTTCTCCTATATCTTCTAAAGAGCACCTGCACACCGGGAAAAGAAAAACCTTTACAAAACTCTCATCAGAGATGGTCAAAAAAGTGTTATTTCAGTGCTTTCAAACTGTAGCTGCTTAATGTTTTCTTATACAGGCCTGTTCAGAAAAGAGCCGATTCGGCCTATCGCCGATTACTTTCGAGGCGGTACGGATGCAAAAGCACTATTTTACTCAAAGAAATCCACGCAAACATATGCATCTACAACGAAGAAACAAAGGGAGAGAAACCTAAAGATATGGTTGGGATGATAAGGGAAGGTGGTTAAATGCGATGCGCTTACGGATTGCAGCCTTTCACGTGAGGAACAAAAATTAGACAGACAGCCAGACAAAGAACTTTAATTACAAGGCCCTGAGAAGCTTTGCCCTAAGGCAGAGCTGCGGGCTGCTCCCACGTGGGGACTGGTAGGCCGAGCCTAACCGCCGCATCGTGGGCTCTCTGGACAGCCCAAGTTTGACGTGCATATTCTGAGCTCTGGATGGCAGAGCTCCATTCTCCTTCTGTGATGCGATTGGGTCCCTGTAACGAGGGGCATCGCCAGAGCATGTGTACGAGATTGCTAACAGCCCCACAGTCGGGGCAAGTAGAGCTAAAAGCCTCTGGAGTGATCGTGTGGAAAAGGGCCAGGTTTGGATAGCACTTAGTCTGAAGCATGCGTAAAGCGGACGCCAGAGGTCTAGCCAGTTTGCTGTGAGGGGTAGGATAAGTCCTCCTACCCAGGTTACAGTGGCGTAGCCAGAAATTTCGTTCGGGGGGGGCTCACTTTCCAGCTCGGCCTGCTCCTTATAAAATTAGTCGAGGGATCAATATATATATATATATATATATATATATATATATATATATATATATATATATATATATATATATATATATATATATATATATATATATATATATATATATCTTTCAACAACCTTGTTTACATTTTTGTACACATGCAACGACCAGGGGAAAATCTCAATGACGCTTTCCTTTGTTCGAATGTATTGCGCAGGAGCAGCTGTCACCGGTTGTTCATTGCGAGTAATTGCTCCGAAATTATAGTCGCAACAGAGAGCACATATAAAAAGCAGGAGTTTTGCAACATATACGAGGGCGAGTCAAATGAAAGTGAGCCAATTCGAATATATGACAAACGGGGTACTTTACTTAAACGTAGTCACCATGAGTATTTAAACACTTGTTCTACAAACGAGTCGCGTAATTCCCGTCTCATAAAACTCCTTGGGCTGCTGCCTCAAAAATCTGTAAATGACTACACGTCATCTTTCGACACGAATCTGGTTCTCTTGAGCAGTTTCTTCAAATTTTACCAAATGTGGAAGACGCAAGGCAACAGGTTTGGGCTGCATGAGGGATGTTGCAGCGTTTCCCACTTGAACTCTGCCAGTTTTGTATTAACCACATCAGCGACGTGGGAACGGGCAATGTCGTGAAGCAAGATGTCCCCAATGCTCAATTTTCCACGTCGTTTGTTCTTAATTGCGACACGCAGCCAATCCGATCTTTCACAATATATGAAACGATTGAGAATCTCTCCAGGTTTAGAAAATTCGATCAATAGTGGCCCCTAACGATCTAAAAAGAAGTCAACGCTTTTTGTCAACGCCGTGACCAGGACTCGATCCCGCGACCGCGTGCTCAGCAGCCGAACACCATAGCCACTGAGCAACCACGGCCTTTTCAATTGTGATGGGGGTGATTGCACGGTGGCTTTGGCCCGGCCATGGATCGTCTTTGTAACTTTCACGTGTTTCTTTGAACAGTTTGCTACAACGCTTCTTAGTGGCCAATGAAACGCAGTGTTCAACGCATACGGGAGCCATACGGCGAATAATTTCTTTTTGGGAAACATCTTCATTTGTCGAAAACCTCACGACACCAAGCTGTTCAACTTTTGAATTTTCCATAATGTCACGCAACCATGTTAAACCCCGTGTATGAGAGCATTAAAGAACATTTAACCTCACCTCTGCATGTCACTTGTAAATGAGATGCGTATGTGCTACGCGCATGCCTCGAAAATAATGAACCGAACCATTATTGCGCCGGGCGGGTTGTCTCACTTTCATTTGACTCGCCTTCGTACATTAGAAATGCGAAGATACAATGGAATACACAAATGTGAAGATAAAGCTTGATACAGGGCAAAAAATTGTCACTGGAAACAATGTTCACTGTGCATATGCACAACACCTCGCAACAAGATATTTAAATATACGCATAAGTCACCAATAAATCTACGTACCTAAGAAAAAGTCACTATATATAATGCGTCAAACAAGGCAAATGAGCAGGTTGCGCAACCACAGATTCACAAATATAAGCACTCCCCCCCCCCCTTCCATCCACTCCCAAAATGTATTGCGTGCGACGGAAGGCGGCGCGCTTCCTCCCCACTTTTCTCCCTTGCGCACACAAGACTCAGCCACCATCGTCGGCTCACCACCTCCCCTTCCCCCCCGCACGCTTTCACTCTGACATAGAGCATGCGGCGCGCGGTCACGATGTTATCGCCTTTGGCCTTTATTTATACGGAACATGAGGGCAACGACAGGAATGCGCCTGGAGTCTTCATAGAGCTGCTATCGCAATAATAGAATAGTATCCGGCAACTGAAGAGTCCCGTCGCCCATTACTTTCCGCAAAAGAAGTAACAAAATCGAACTTTCACCATGCGAAAATTCGCTGCGCCGCAATAATGTCTTCTTTTTTGTGCATGGGCGGGGGGCGGCGAAATAGTATAACGCAAAGGAAAGCATGTTAACTACAATCGAATGCCTACTTTGGGCACCTAGTGGGGCTACCGAACGATTATCGAAGAAAACGTGTGAAGCTTGGTCCACAGAAAACCATACGCGTACTGCTCAGTATCCTACACCGGCGAGACAAAATTTTCCGGAGAGGTTGCGCTCAAGCGAACGCGTTGCAATCCATCGAGTCCCCGCAGTGCTGGCGGCGAGCGACTATGCATTGTTTATTTTTCTCGTCTGCTAGCCAGAAAGCGTCCCAAACTCTGCCAGGCGAAAATGCAGTCGGCCAGAGAAAAACAAACACGCATCCAAGTGCGCCGCGCGGTTATCGATGCACCACGAGAAAAGCGCATGCGCTCTGGCTGGATCGGCAGCCCGCGGGTTGCGAGAACAACAACAAAAAAAAGGGTGAAAAAGAAAGGAGAAAGAGGCTCAATATATCCTCGCGAATAAAAGTCTAGGTAGAAAAATAAATAAGAACTTAGTTACAATGGTGGCTTTAGTGTCTTGACATGGATGCTTTGGCGCAGGTGAAAAAGAAAATGTTTATATTCTTTTCTGTGACCTGATGGCACAAATGAACCACCAGAACGCTTTGCCTCATCGGACCTCAGTGCGTGCTTTGTCAACTTGTCTGATAGTATGTTGATTTGGCTTGTCTCGTTGTATGGCCCGATGTATGATTTTAGAAAAGTTGATGCACCTTTGGCGTCAATTGTTTGCAAAAGGATAGACAGTTGGGCGAGTTGGTACGGTAACATGATTATGGCTTCTAGCGCGAAGTGAAACACGGACACAAAAATTAGTTGAGAGTTAGCGCTCGTCTTGTCTGCTTCTTTCTCTGTCCGTGTTTCACTTCGCGCTAGAAGCCAAAATCACGTCAATTGTTTACAACAGCATTAAACCCCAAAAGCTCCGGAATCGAAAACCTAAAGCACGACTTTGACAATGTCAATAAACCTTTCGCATCAAAATGTTATGAGAACTTTACAGCCACAACGTTTCAGAATTGAAATCCAAGCGCTCCGTAGATTCCGCGGCCTCCGCGAGATGCCGAGACGACTCCGCTCGCCTTCAAAACGCCCTTGAAATTTTGTGCCCGGTGGGGCGCCTTGCGTTACGATATGTGACTTCCTATGCATGGGCGTTGCCCCGAAATCCAGCCCGATTTAGCAATGTTCGCGCTAAAATGTCTTTTCGAGCGTGAATTACGGACATTCTTGACAAAATCGAGCATGATTTCTGGCGCCGGGAGTTGTTTTGGTCGGCGGCACATGACAGCACGAAAAAATTTCGGGGGGGGGGGGGGCTGAAGCCCCATAAGCCCCCCCCCCCTGGCTACGCCCCTGCCAGGTTATAGTGCGTAGTAATTTCGCTGAAAGTTAGTTTATCGTGAAATGGACGAAGAAGGATAAACATTACTAACGCTGTAATCCCCGCCGCAATTAGAGTGCTTGTTTGTAGAGCAGTTGGTTGAATAGGCATTTCAACCAAGTGAAATAAAAGAAAAAGGAAGCACTTTAACCGCTTAAGTAAATGTATGTTTAAAACTGAGCGTTTAACTCATCACCGCCCCTTACCATTCGAGGCAGCTGACTGGTGTAACGTTAATGCAGAGGCATCACTGCGTTGTTGTCTTTGATTGATTGATTGATTGATTGATTGATTGATTGATTGATTGATTGATTGATTGATTGATTGATTGATTGATTGATTGATTGATTGATTGATTGCCAAAATACCCCACTAACATAACTCTGCGGAGCTAATCGTTCGGTCTACTGTGCTCCGTCGCCCAGCAATAAGGAAGAATCGCTCTCGCAACTCCGAAATCCTGCGGATCCACCCTCACAGAGACAGGCGCGCCGGAACGTGACAACTATACCGTTACCAAAACGTTCCACCCCCGAGCACGACAAAGCGAGCGCGACTGTTCTCCGTCCTTGGGCACCCTTTCCCACCTCACCCTATATAGGGAAGGGGATTAGGCCGCGAGCGTGTCCGCGAGCCGGCAAGCGCAACCGCTGTCCGCGAGCGAGCCGGAGTTGAGTCGACGACGGCGCTTCACTCACCCCCCCCCCCCCCCCTCCCGTCTACTCGTTCCACATACGCGCCCATTCGCGGCGCCTGTCGTCTCTCCTCCGGCTGCTCGGCCTGCGGTGTGCTATTAGCGGCAGCCGGACTATACTACGCCGTATAGCACTGGCGGCACAGCGACGGTAATCCCCGCCAAGACGAAGGCATCTCGGCGCGATGGAGACCGCGTCGTTTCCCGGGGACTTTCCTCCATCCCGCCCCCTCACTCTCGCTTTCTCGCGTCCCTCCCTTGACTAACTGCAGCGCGGTGTGCCGGAAAAGCGCGGCTCGCTCGTTACGCAGAGATGGTCGAGCACGCGGCCGGTCAATAAGTCGTTCGGATGGCGCTTTCGCCTCTTTCTTCGTCTCCCTCTCACCCTGTTTATCTCGCGCAACCGGGTGTATGAAGGTAAGCCTTGACAGGGGTAAGAGGGTGTTTGATGCGCGGACACGGCTATGAATGGCGGCTGCTCAAAAAAAAAAAAGAAGGTTGTATTTTGCTAGCCCTGGCATAGTAGTTAGCTGGCTGTATACAGGGGCCCTATAACGTAAAACTATTCCAATATGCTTCTATTCCAATTTCCTGACGTCAAATTTGCGTAACCGCAGACGGAAGCACCGGGCTGTCACCCGCAGGGTTGTCGGAGCAGACCAATCAAACGCTCTCCTCGTTCATAGGAGGTCACTTTTGTTTGCTTGAAAAGCGAATAACATTGCGTACACTGAGCGACTTGTCGTATCTGATTGGCTGACAAGAGGCGAGGAGAACGCTCAAGTGGAGAGTGATTCACAGGGGCAGAGCCAGTGCACTGAAAATCGATAACCGGATGAAGAGGGTGGTGCCGGCGTATGCGATTGGTCGGCTTTCCCTTACTTAGCTTGTGGTTGCTGCTTGAAAATCGCGGCGGCATGCAACGGAAGCTAAAGAATGACGCTAAAACTGAATCTCAGTAAAGAATTGTTGGCAGAATGAGATAGTAAACGTGCCGAAAGTGCTTGAAAAAGTTGCATGGCCACGCAAGAAGATTTATTATACGCAAATAAACCCATGCTCTCCAGCAGGTGCGAGTAGCCAGCGTCTCAGCGATCGGCGGCAGCCATCTTTTATTCCTTTCGGAACGGGGCAGCCTGCGGCTATCCCGAAAAAAATTCAGTTTTGTTCGGCATATTAATGCATCATTATCGCGTACACGTCACTTTGACGCGGTGAACTTGTGCGGTTTTGTGAAGTCGCGTGATAGGCAGGTGAAGTGGGTGCAGCCCGAAAACTTTTGACGAATAGCCGAGGGCTGATGGCGAAAAGGCATCGAATCAGAAATAACTCTTTTTTCTTTTTTCTGTCAAATCATGCATAATCAGTGTGTACACATCATATCAGATGGGGAGGTATCGCGGTTTTCGTGACGTCGCGTGATAGACAGGTGAAGTGGGGGGTGGTCGAAAAAAGTTTTTCACCAATCGCGGAGGACTGATAGCAGAATTGGAATAGAAAAGTTTGGAATAGTTTTACGTTATAGCGCCCCAGGACTCATCGCGCAATATAACGCGGAAGGCACGACTAAGCGGAACCTGGCTGTATTAAAACCTCTCGGACGTCACCCTCGCCTAAGTCATCATATAGCATACCCGTTAGGAATACGGCAGTGAACATTGATTTTTTCTTTCATCAAAATTTACTAGCAACGTGCCGATGTGAATTTGATTTATGAGAGGGTTCGCCGAAAGAGTACAGTAGAACGTGACGTGCGAGTATGGACGTGGTTAAACAGCATATGAAAGGGCAATATTTTCACATTGCTCACAAAGATTCATCGTTCGTACCTAGTTTTTTTTTATTTCTCTCTTTCTTTATCTTTCGTACGCGTCCTGATGATCGGATCAAGCGTATGTGGCAGATGTAGATGCAGAGCCTTGTGTATCAATGGTTCGTACCCATTTTGACGGATTGCCCAGGAATCCAGTAGCCCAAAATAAATTAGAATATAGAGAGCACAAAGATTTAGCTCTACCTCATATATGTGGATTAAAATCAAGAGAAACAGGCGCTGGAGAGTGTGTACGTATTAAAGGAAAATCGAGGAGGAACTCTGAACACCAATAAGCCCAAATAAAACGCAAACTAAGTTTATCCAAAAAGTGATATAGTCAGAATATAGCAATTATACTTCATCGAACCTACATGAAAATCCTGCATGGCAGAGAAAACCTTGCCTTCGAATTGCCCAAAAGTCGAGGCACCAAAGGACAGCAAATCCATTGGCCGCTGGCGCACCGTATCACCCGTAGTCGGCTAGTGAACTGAATGACAAAAGGTATTTGATGTGAAGCTTTCTTTGTCTTAACAGAATATTGTTGCTGAACTAGCTGGTTCCTTCTTGCGTGGAATAACACGTGCATACGTTAGACGGGACAGTGATACCTGTCCCTCTCCTTTCTGTCCTTTCTGTCGCCTGGCCCTTTCTTTTCCTCCCCCCCCCTTTCCCACCCACTTTTCGGCTTCTGGCTACGTAATGCAAAAAGGCACTATATATAGTGCAAATCGAGGCGGCAGGCGATTCACGTAAGCGCTCACTTGAGCTGCAAAATCAACACGTGGTCGTCATCATGCCGTCGATGTCATTTCATCGCCTTCGTGACATTGCAATCATCCCTCCGTTGTAAAAAAAAAAATTAAATTATGGGGTTTTACGTGCCAAAACCACTTTCTGATTATGAGGCACGCTGTAGTGGAGGACTCCGGAAATTTCGACCACCTGGGGTTCTTTAACGTGCACCTAAATCTAAGTACACGGGTATTTTCGCATTTCACCCCTATCGACATGCGGCCGCCGTGGCCGGGATTCGATCTCGCGACCTCGTGCTCAGCAGACCAACACCATAGCCACTGAGCAACCACGGCGGGTCTTCGTTGTCACGTCATCCTCTTTCCGCCGTCTTCGCTATTTTGTCGTTGATGCTTTCTCACATCGTCGCCATTCCGTCGCCATCGTCGAGCCGTCGTCATCATATCGCGTCGTGGTCGTTCAGTTGTCGTCATTTCTGTCGTTGTGATTCCAGCGTCGTCGTCTAATTGTCGACATGACCCTGTCGTGACGGCGTCATCGTCTACCACCGTTGTCGTTGGGTACTTGTCATCATGTCATCGTCAGCCCTGCTGTCTTGCGCGATTGGGTGGAACCAGCCAATACGCCGCCTTCGTCATTTCATTGCCATCGTGTCATTGGGATTATTATTTCGTCGACATGTCGACATCTTTCTGCCTTCATTCTGTTTTCCTCATTTTTTTTTCACAACCTCGTAGCGCTGTATTTATTTCTTTTTTTCGCTTATTACTCTCTGGTGGGATTGGTTTCACCCAGCTCCGCGTGGTGCTTTTGCGGTGCCCAATGTGCTACTGGTAGAAAAAAACAGTTTCATCATCATCATCATCATCATCATCATCATCATCAGCCTGGTCACGCCCACTGCAGGGCAACGGACTCTCCCATACTTCTCCAACTACGGGAGTTTCATATGTGAAAGGGTTTTTTTTTTTCGAGATTGTCTGGAAAGAAGCACCTCGTTTGTGTGCATGACAAATGAAATGATTAAGGAATACAAAGTGACAATACTGAAAGGGCATTGAATGCTTTAAAGAAAAAAGCATCTATTTCGTGGCACTTGAGACGTAGGACCTAACAAATGCACCAATATTAATGTTATGCCACTCAATGAAACTTCTGAATACGACTTACAGAGCAAGTTCTTTTTTGCAGCTTCAACAACACCGCGCGCGAATACGTAAAAAAAGTTAAAAGAAATACGCTCAGTGACAGCACTGCAGTCTTTATTTAGCCTTAGACAACCCATAGCGTCGAGAAACCAATGAGTTGACGCCTCACCCTTCCGAATGCAAAACTGCGCGGCATGTTTCAAACTTACCGGAAAGCGCGGCCCTTACGCGTCGCAGCCATATCTGCTGGCAGTCACGTCCGAGCAATGCTAAGGCTAGTAAAGAAAGGAGAAAAAAAAATGCTTATAACTTTCGCGAAACACGCATACCGATAAACGAGGCAGCCACAGCGGTACTCATACGTGCCCACGCACGCGCAAACAGAACAAACAGCATATGTATCGATGCTGGGTCGACAAACCGGGATATAAATGAGGCGAGATTCCTGCCCAGCGCTTCTTGGGCTAATGATCCGTAAAGATAACGGTACGTGAGCTCACAGGCGTCTGTCGTAATGGCATAAAGAACCAAGAAGTGAACATTCTCAACACGTAAAATCAATGTCATTTATGCCGTATACTTTTTTTGCACAAATAGAGAAGGCAAACAACAAACACACAGGGAGAAGTTTCCAAGGAGGCAATTGGCAAACTCGCTTGCAGCATAAGGGGAAATAAGTTTTGGTCAATTATGAGGTAACGCAAGAACAGACGTTTTTGTCGACACATTTGTGCTGCTGCACCCATTCGTATACCACCTGACGCGCCGACGTCTGTGTCCATGTACTGTTTTCTTTCGTTCATGAGCATTCATCTGTGTGTAATTTTTTTTTTAACTCGTATATCGGGGGCACAGTTTTCCGTTTCACCGAGTGATGGCGATGCGAACTAAATGAACGTCCTGATGCCAACTACGGCACTATATGCGCGCATTGCGTAAAGAATTGTTCGTCACAGTGTGACTATACCTTCACATTCCTACTCTACTTACCCTATCTTCCGTGTCGCTGGTTTACAAGCAATCCCCTTCAACCAAAGTATTCTACCAGTCCTGAGACACTTCACTCAGGCCGGTCTCTCCTTCTTTATTATACAATGAAATATATTTCTTCTTCTCTTACACTCTCCCTCCCCTCCTGTTTCTCATTACCCAATTATGCTGCAATGCCATCCATACGATAACGCGCTCACTCAAACTCTCTTCAATTTCTATTCAACAGGAAAAGTCGTCGAGGCAGCCGGTGATAGACAGAGACCCGACCAGGGAGAACGAGAGCACACATAACAAAGCAATAATAAGGATAATGGAGAAACATTGAATTGTCGACGCAAAAGAATAAGAATAAGAAAAAAGCAAGAAGAGGAAGTGAAGGAAGCGCGTACATCCTGGCGAACATCCTAGATTATCTCTTATCCTAGATAGACTATCCTATCCTATCCTATCCTATCCTACTATCCTATCCTATCCTACTATCCTATCCTATCCTAGACTATCCTAGACTATCTTATCCTAGATTATCCTAGATTATTATCTTATACCCGGTTTTCATCTGATTATTTCCTTTTTTCTCCAAACACAAAACGTTTACCTTTAAACTCGCACGCCCAAATTGTTAACTCCCTTGTTATCATTATTATTTTTAGGCACCTAATTAAACCGCCCGATTCTTGGCCAATCCCCCACTGTGGGTATGTGCCACGGCCACTAAGGACAACAACAACAACAACAACAACATCCTAGATGCTGCGCTACTCGTGAGGATGCCGAGATAACAAGAAGAGAGAAGAAAAATAATAACATCCAGACCTCATTTTGTTCTGGAAATCCCCCCCCCCCCAAAAAAAAGAGTTAAAAATAATTCCCTTCCGCTTCTTCTCGTTATTCTGATGCATTAGAGAGATTGACAAGAGAAAAGCAAGGCAGGTTAACCAGACAAGCTTTCGGCTGGCCGCCCAGCTCTAACAATTCGCCAGAAGGAAATCGAAAGAAGTAAGAGAGACAGCAACAAGACCGAGATCCTCTCGGCATCCGAAGCACCGGACAACGGGGTCGGAAAGCCCCTTTAAGGTTTCTCGTTCATCTTCTCTGTTCGCTCATCATCCTTGTTGTATCGTAAGGTGTAGGGTAGCTGGGTCAGGTGGCCAGACGCACCGAGCCACACTGGGGGGCCCTCCGTCCCAGAAGAACAACCACAACTCCAATCGTCTGCGATCACATCTCTCACCTCTCTACGTGCTCCTTGACAGCACCAGCCTTTTTATTGATTGATTGATTGAAAACTTTATTGTTCCAGCGAGCTGGGGTGCCCGCCTCCTTACCTACACGTAGGTAGGGGAGGAGGACGAAGCAGTCCCCGCGCGTTGAGGACGGTGAGTCTTCACGGCCTCAACGGCCAGGTGGATTGCTCGACACTGATCGTCTTCAGCCTCGCTCTGGAGCAAGGCCTCCCAGGCTTCTCTACTGACAATGTTTTCCTTGGCCTTGGGGAGCCAGCACACTCCCATATTATATGGTCTAGCGTACCTTTTTGCTTACAAATTTTGCAGAGGGCGTCGTTATAGTCCCTCGTCTGTGTTAAGTAGATCCAATGTGGTGATGTGTAATTGTTTCCCTGGGGGCGTCGCCAAATGCGAGCGTCCCCCAGAGAGAGAGAGACCGATGCGGAGGCGGAAAGATTCTTCTTTCGGCTTTGTAGTGATCGATAATTTCCCTGTACGTGATCATGCTATCTTTTATCCCTGGAACTGGCTGCTCTAGAGTTGCCCGGTGGTAGAGTGCTCGGGCGAGCTCATGAGCGGCTTCGTTGCCTGGGACTTCTTCATGGGCTCTTACCCAAATAAAGGTTATGTCCCTCCTGGGAGGGTTTTTTAGTAGAATGTGGAGGGCTTCTTCCGAGATTCTCCCTTTGTTAAAATTTCGGATAGCCTTTTTATTGCCACTATGACGTCATGTATGACGTAACAACGAAACCGAAACTAGAAACGAAACCAACTGCACAACAACAACACAGCAATCCTCCTTTTTTTTTTTTCTTGTCATGCAGCGCTGTGTGCGCACGAGCCACCACCACGAGGAGCAGCAGAAGAAGAAGCCGTCACCTGCGGCGAGCCTGGAAGCCGCGAAGCCGCACCTTCTCCCGAGGCCGCCGCCACCATGCTGACGTATGCCGAGTCTACGGACTCCCGACGCCGGCATTTTCCCAACCGACTCCTCTGGAGCTATGTGGCGCCAGTGTTCCTGTCGCCCATGCTCGTAATGTCCGAAAACAAGGTGAGCGCAGCTGACCAAAGGCCGAACCACAAAGACCAAAGCACCGTCCGGACTATTTCTTACGCTTGGGCTGCGCCGCGGCACAATTTTAGGATGAAATTAAACGTAAACGTGAATGGCCCACTTGCACGCAGATGCAACAGAAACGTCTTGTTGAACGTTTTAACAAAACTTGTTGCTGAGCTAGTTCGTTCATGATTTTAAAAACAAAGGTTACGGCGCTAAGCAGACGAGGACGAAGTGAGACACAAACGACAAACACCGGCACCCGTACGTGTCGTTTGTGTCTCACTTGGTCCTCGTCTGCTTTTTTTGTTGAACGTGTTGTCCATGATGCATCCGTCATAGTCTTCAGGTTGGTCAGTTCTAAACCTCACATCCTTCGACGAGGACTGCCTTCGACCTAGGCCGTGTCCAAAGTAAATAGCGGGCTTGCGTTCTTTCCAACTCCATAAGAACATGCATTTTAAAGCATTGGTTGTTCTTAGCTCAGTTCCTCGATTTCATGTTTTCGGAGTTGTCCGCATACCTCCTCTCTCATCCCTCGTAATTCCCCCGTTCTCTCTTATTAGGGGAAAGATACCACATGCAATTCCTCCAATGAGAGAGGAGAGTTCCGTCACGTGACGCAAATCTCTGTTTTCTGCAACACCATCAGATGGTGTTGGTAACCCCCATGCATCACGGTTGGCGGAACCCATCGGTCGCGCCCACAGTGTTGTGGAAGTTCTGCCGCGGAGCGGTCACGCTTAGCCTTTCCCTTCGTGAGTCGGTGGCGGTACAGGTGCTTACCGCCATGCCGCGTTAACCAGTGATGTTTAATATCACGGCATGCTTATCTTGCGTCAGTGTATGCTTGCACAGCACGCAAACACTTGAGCATCGGATAGTAGCGTAGTAGGTTAAAGCAGGATGCTATAAAACGACCTCTACATTTAAATGCCATGCAGGTAGCAGGAACTTGCAGACGCCCCAGCAATTTGGCGAGATCGAAATCTGGCGCGATAACGTAAGCCCGCACCAGCTAACGCTTAAACATTCGCGTTACACACAAATACTCGTCCTGTAAGTTTTTCTTCTTCCTTTTTTGAGTAGCCCTATTTGTTCAAATCTATGCCAGCCTCGGTTCTAAGCCAACCACCGCAGTTTGGAAGATCGCAACACAAAAAAATATACTTTCCTTGAATGCAAGCCAAATAACACAAAAAAGGCATTCGACTGCGAAATGTTCTACAATATCGTCCACATGATCACTTCCGGAGTGTTCGCTTTATCAGGTCGTCATACTTCATTACATATCGTCCCGGGGCCCAGTTCACTACTTAAATAGACATGTCAAAAGAATTTCGGAGTGTAGATAGCATTCTGAACTTCGGAGCGAAGGCTCAAACCTTGGGAACCTTTTACACGATCTTCTTTGATATGGCTATTTCCGCTTCTCATCGTGTCCTGACAGCAACGCCTTTTTCAACGTCGTGGCATCGAGCTCTCTGTGGTCGGCGGTGCGTTGCGGTTGCGTTCAGATCATGCTCTCGAATCTAAGCTGAATCCCGGTTTTCGTTCATTACTAAAAACAAAAACCAGAAAAAAAATCGGCCTACATTTGAATGAAAACAATATCACATGTCTAGGTTGTGCAAATGTCAATTATTTCATTTATCACAACAGAATCGCGAACTATTGCGTGACTAGCTTGTCCATTTGCAGCAGGGCTGTTAGCGACATCTCGTGACAATTCACTAAACCGCAACATGTCACGAACCATTTTTTTTTTCGTGGATGTTTTCGTTTCAAGAGGGGAAATAAAGTCACTATACGCCAATATATCTTGCAACCGATGTGTTTATAGTAACGCCAGCAACTAAGCAAAACGTAGGCGCTGCAGTTCAATTTTCTTGTGTGCTCTAATTGAACTCAAGTGTCGCGTGATGACGTCACCAGTGTTTCGCGTCTACGGTATTCTGTATAAGGTGGCAGCTCATGGGGGCTCGGCATCGGCTAAAACTCTCTGTACGCATGGAAACTACGTTCTGCTGGTATACTTTCCGCAAACCTCGTAAAGGTTCAAACACAAACCCACCTGACAATCCGTCTGTCATGTCTGCTACAGCAGTTTCCAGAATCGGGTGAAAGGATGCACGTTAACAGTTTCGCTTCGATATATCCTCAAAAGTCTAATCGCCAGCCTGCCTTCTTCGACCCATCAACGCCGACTAACACCCTAAAAAAGATCCGGTCATCTACAAAGAAGAAAGAACAAACTTTACCGTGCACGTGACCTCCCGAGCCCCGAGTCGCATAACAATTTGTATAAAAGTGCGCCTCAGAGACATGCGTTGTAAGTTTGCCACCGAACGAAGCTCCGCACCCCTGAAATCTTCGTTAGCTTTGGATATGAAGTTCAGTGGAGTACGCCGCGCTTTCTTGTCATCGCTTTCTACCACTATCACCTGCGCTTGCTCTGTCATAAACAAAGTGAGCGAGGATGTTTGCTGAGCGCATAAGATTCACACATACCTGATTTTACACACGGCTGTCCTACCAGCGCCTTGCATTGCTCCTGTTGTCCCTATCCGTTTCTTGGCAAGAGTGCTTTTCTTCTGAACGAACATGTGTACAATCAAACTCCTCTGACATTATGGCACTGTACCTTTCTCCTCGTAACCTTATCTTGCGATATCTTATTAAGGACTGCGACAGCGTAAATCGATGTCATTGTTACTTGTTACGTTGTTCACTTCGATTGCAGGAAATATCGCTGTTATCGGCTCCGTCGTCGTCGTCGTCGTCGTCGTCGTTGTTGTTGTTGTTGTTGTTGTTCAGCACATATGGTCTTACTTATCCGACCCGCTTTTTATTCGTATTATTTACATTGTATGTAGTGTATGTGACTCAAGTTCCCGCGTCTTCCGGCAGGGGGCGATGCGGTACGTGTACTGCGCTTGCCTGATGGCCGTGTACTGGGTGTTGGAGAGCGTGCCCTTCGTGGCCACCTCGCTGCTGCCGCTCCTGATGCTGCCCGTCTTGAACGTCATGCCGCCGGGAGACGTGGCCAGCGGATACGTTTCGGTGAGTGCGTGGCGCTCGGACGGTTCCTTGACTGGCGCTCGGCCCGAAACGGGAGAAGTGATCGATCCCGCCACGTGGTGTCGTCGTGCTACAAAGGACCTGGTGCGCAATTCACGGGTGGGCGCGTTGGTGACCGGCCGCGATGTCTTCAATGCGAACCATTCGCGACGACGTCAATCCAGTCTCCCATTGTCGTATTAACTAATTAGGTAAATAATTAATGCTCTAGACGGCGCTGCATCCTCGATAAATGATGCCGAGCTTAAAGCATCATACATGCATGAAAAATCAACCTTGTTCCTCCACTAAGCACTGATACGGTCCTTCTAGGATTGATTGGCCGTCTTCAAACTAAACAGGGGACCCGAGATGCAGTGCCTCCAATAGCCGGTGCGTTGCTTTCGTGCTTTAAACCCTATAATCAAACCGATAAACCGGTTGACAAGGAGGCCACCCACAGAACATTACTCAGCAGAAGGCAGTTGCACCGGACACAAGCATGGGATGAAACGATCACGAGGCATGCCGCAGACTGCATAATTGCAGTCTCGTGCAGACGTCATGGTTTGTCGTGCAGCCTATCCAAGAAAAGCACGTAACACAAGTTCATTTAAGCGAAACGTTGATTGCAAGATCACCCCTTGTTCTATCACTCTTGACCACGTGACCACAAGCAAATATATTAGGTAAGTATTGGGGAGGCTGTGTGGTCTTACTCTTTTTATTCCACCGTTTCCATTGTTCTGTTTGTTTGTTTGTTTGTTTTTCCCCGATATTAGATAGTTTACACGTTGAACGTAAATAGACGCAATATGACAATAGGCTACGCTATGCCGCCAGCACAATCACTGCGGAGAAGGGTCTTGTACGTTGTCACTCCACAGCTCTACTCACATATTTATTTTTTTGTTTATATGGAAGAACCAAGATGCAGTTAGCAACGACATGGATTATGGAGCAGCTTACCTAACGACTTCTTTATCATTTTGTGTATGTAACTCACGCTAGCATAGTTGATAACAGAAAATTTATATTGCCATTTATCATGTTTACTGCCAGCATATGTCACCGCTCCTGTTTCATTTATTAGTATCGTTTCTGTTTCATTCACTTTTCCCGTTGCACTCCGAAGGAAGAAACCCTCTTGCAGCCTTTTGCTATGGGGTGTCCTCCTGTGTATGTAACCATGTGCAATACCTTCTTCTTTGCAGAAATATTTATTTATTTATTTATTTATTTATTTATTTATTTATTTATTTATTTATTTATTTATTTATTTATCTGTCTGCCAGCACAGATGCGGCACAGAAGAAATAGCCCTTACGAAGCGACAAAATGCGAACTAGCGTAGTTGCTTGGGCTAGTTGGTAATTCATGATCAAAAATAACGTACAGCACGAAGGACAAGGACAGCGATAGCCTACATACACACAGCGCTGTGTATATCGTCTGTCGCCGTCCATGTCCTTCGCGCTGTACGTTATTTTTGACAAAATGCGCTTTCGTGAGGACACGTGCATGGACGGCCAGACGTGCGTGTGTGACACACCCGCACGTCACGCGACAACCCCTCGCCGCCGCACGCAGGAGCCGGTGCTGTCGCTGTTCCTGGGCCTGAGCTTCGCCCTGGCCCTCCGCCACGGCACCAGCCTGTACACGCGTGCCTCGTTCGCGCTGCTCCAGGGCTTCGGCACCAGGGTGCGCTCGCTGGTGCTGGGCTTCCTCGTCTGCACGCTGCTGCTCACGCAGGCGCTGGGCGCCAGCCTCACCGCCGTGCTCATGGTCTACACGGTCGAGTGCGCCATGGCCGAGGTCCAGAACGACGTCATCCGCGAGGAGCAGTTCAAGGTGCGGCGGGTTTTGCAACGTCCTTGGGTCGGGAAGACAGTCCAGACTAATAACTGCCTTTCGAGTTTGTAGCATTTCCACGGCACGCGGCCTTAACAGTTACGAGGCACAAACCGTCCGAACATAGAAGACGTTTATTTAGGGGCGTGTGATAGCTTTTATCCCCTGAAGTGGGAAGGGAAGTGGGAGCGGAAAGAAGGAACGGATGTATACTGCTCATGCGCAGAACTAGCATGACTAAGACACAACAGAGTTGGTCCATCTTATCGACCGGCAATGCTACCAATGTGAAAAAAAGAAATTGTCATTTTTCTTTTGTTTGAATAACGCGGCTATTTACCTGGAAGGTAGCGTCTTCGTGTACAAGGAGGAAGTAACCATCTCCTCGTGCTCCTTTTCGTAAAAACTGCTGTTTCTTTAAAGACGGAGGTGAAGGCGCAACATCGAGGGTTAAGTTGGCGTTTCGACCCGTCGCGGTAGCCCGGTGGCTATGGCGGTGCACTGCCACGTCTCGAGGTCACGGGTTCGACGCCCGGCCTCGTTATGCGGTTGCATTTCGATGGGGTCAAAGAGCAAGAGAAAACGCTCGCGCGCTTTAATTTAGGTGCGCGGTAAAGAAAACCCCAAGTGGTGGAAATCGATCCGGAGTTTCCCCCCACCAACAGCGTGCCTCATAATCAACCGAGATTATGGCACGTACAACCGCAGAATTTAATTTCTTTTAATGCGTCGCATTCTTTGGCTAGGTGCCCGGGTTAATTTTCTACTCCGCTCCGTTCGTCCTTGCGGTTTCGTGCCGCCAAAAAAGCTGCTAGCGCCATGTAGACTTGAATAGACCTGAAGAGGAGAACACACAAACTTCTACACGCTTGGCGCCACCTAGTTGTGGACGCATGAACCTTCTACGCAATCTGCTATCAGAAAGCCGCCAGGCGTCCCAACCGCAGTGTTTCATACATTAATTTGATAGCGAGAACTCTGGCGCTAGTGTCTACGGGAGCTGCACGCGGCGTGGTTAAGCCAACGTGGGAATGATGCTTGCTATACATGCATTTGTCTTAATGATAGCCTGAGTTGCTTATGCGCCATAAAACCCAATACAATACAATACAATACAATACAATACAATACAATACAATACAATACAATACAATACTGGTTTCAGACGACTTTGTGAACTCATCGTTTTAAACGAAGTAATGCGTTATGAATAATTGAATCGACACAATCGAAATTGTCCAACGGCCGGATTCCAACACAGGACGTCTAAGCGCGGGAGTGCGATACTGAAACCATTGCGCCAGGAGCGCATGCGTCGACAAGCGGCATGAATTGCATCGATGAGCGCGTTCGGACGCACGGCCACTTCGTCAGGCTGAACCGCTCCTATTGGCAGCGAATATGCGCGTTCACGGGGTCATCTGCATCTCTACAAGCATAGACTGCTTTGAAATTTACGACAATAAAGGCAGATAAAGCGCAATAAACGAAGTCACAAGAATGTGTAAATCCACAAGCGCGAAGATCGGATAGCTCCACGTAATAACCGTCATTCCCACGGTGGCCGAACAATCGCAGTGCCAGAGTTCCCCTATAATAGTGATTGTTGTAGGCAACTCTAGGGCCAGAACTACTGTTAGAAATATATCCACATGCGACTTGTTTTACATTGAACGTAAAAATTCTGTGACTATTACGCGCGCTGAGAATCCGCTCAGCGACGAGGAACGGACATATAAGTATGCGGCGAGGAAACGCATAAGGAAACGCATAAGGAAACGCATACGTAAAACGCATAAGGAATGCAACCCTTGCAGAGGCGCAGTTACAACCCAGGCGAGACCTCGCGCTGGCAGGGCACGCGCGGAAAACAAAACAAAACAAAACAAAACAGAAAGAGTCTTGAATATTGCGTCTGCAACAACATATAGAAACTTCTGAAGCGGATGCGTTGGAATGCAGGCGAGAATGTCAGCGGGCTAATTATGCGACAAAAAGCACATTTCTTTCACTTATCAAAAACAACATTGGTCGTAAAAGCGAGTTCACTGGAGAGATCGTCAAAGTGTGCGTGGTATTCTCTGGCGTTGCTTACAGGTGGAGTAAGCCTATCAGGTCTCCTATACGACAAGAACAGCGCCTCAGCGTTGATTCTAGAGGGCTGAACTCATAAATAAGAAAAAAGAGATTAAAAGGGCGCAAAAAAAAAGAAAAAAAGAAAGACGTGGGGAGGACTGGACACCACAAGCGCTCGCTAAAATTTTAGAAAAGAAAGAAAAAACGTTAATTCACAAATCTCATCGTTGGTAAACACTTTTTTTCCATTATCTGGCCGCCTTTGTTAATACGTCTAGCGTCGGGATTGGCTCTAAATCGTTCTTACGTGCGATTCTATGGCCCGTGTATACGAGGTTTTTGTCAACACATTATATACGTGCTTCGTTATTGTCGCCACGTGCGCAGGCCTACGCGCAAAAGTTCAGACGGCGCTTCTCGAGCGGCGTGGGCCTCCTGGGTAACAACAAGAGGACGCCAAGCGAGGACCGCCTCGTCGCCTCTCGGATGAACAGGCTCGTCGAGCAGCGGGAAAGGTTTCAGTCGAGGAGTTCGAGAGGTGACGCTCGTTTTCTGAACCATTGTATCGTTAGGCGCACAGATCTTGCGCGCGCAGCGATGGCGTTTCGCAGTGGCATTTTGTTTATAACGCGTGCGTAGATGTAGCATCTGGTTCTCCTAGAGTAAGCGAAGGAGGAGTTCAATGGGTGCGCGCTTTTTAAAGGTTTGACGGTTATAGCAGCAACAAGTGGAGTGAGCACCGCTCTATAATCGTGAGCGTAAAAGGAAAAGCGGTAACGTGGGCCATCTGAGCGTTATGAGGTGTGCCAGCTAAAATTAGCCAAGTTGTTCAGCCAGGAAACAAGAAAGTTTTAAGAACCATAGTGTCAGATACGAGTTGAAGATCTGCGGTAGTGAGGTGTTCGAAAACCATTTCCCTTACTCTTACTTTATGGTTTGCGTTCGTGCAAAATCTTGTTTCTTCGTTATTTTCTCTTCCCAAACGCCTTATATATAAGCTCTGCTGTAATCTTGTGCGAGATCACGATATCCGTATATAAAATATTTCATATTAGTACCACTTCTATGTCGGTGATACAGCACGTGCTGCGTTCTTTTTTTTTTCGATCGAGAAACGTCTGAAGGTCGACGCCGTATTCCAGATCATGCTGTGGAATATGTACAACTGTTACCTTTGATGTCCGCTGGTTCTTTTACGCCAAATGAACAAACATATGTTGCATGTCAGCGTAATGTTCGTTAGGACACCGTCTTTGCCCCTTGATAAACTAAGTCAACAAGGCCGGCAGAGATGAAATAAGCTGAATGAAGAATGTGCACTAGGCATGTACAACCATTCGCACTCGCACTGATAAGGACGGTTTTACTTTCTGGGCGGTATCGCAACAGGAAGCAGAGATTATGTGCTCCCTTCGGAGGTCTTAGGGGGAGGGAAGGGGGAGGCTGTAAGATATTGTCACGCGGATGTGACGGAGCACAGACAGGCAGGCAGGCAGGCAGGCAGGCGGGCAGGGGGAGACAGAAAAAGTCACGCAGAAATTCCTCTCGGCGTTGTCTAAGTATGCGTAGGCATTGTGCCACTTGCTAGTCTCCACGCAGCCCGGTGACATTATCAATGTTATGAAATTTTATCCGGCCAGCATAAACCTTTATCAATCCTTAACGGTCGTGGTCAACCTTAGCGGACTTGACCCGACCCTTATCAGCCTTATCGGACATGATCTGACCCTTGTCAACTCTTATTGGACCTTATCGGACTTGATCCGACCCTTATCAACCCTTACCGGTGCTTATTAACATTATCTGAATTGGTCCTACCATTAAAAGCCCTTATCACTCTTTAGCAACTTATCCATCAGCGTCGAACTATTATCAACCGTGATGAGACCCATATAACCCCGCGTCAATCCTTATCACCCTTATTAACTCACTCACTGCTTACCTGTGTGTGTTGCGCAACGTCAAACGCACGAGTCCTCGGGGGTAGACGCATCCCGCGGCTACCGGTACGCATCGGGGATGTGGCATGTTCGGGAACGAGCTCGTCTACGCCGTGCCGATGCTGCAGCCCGGGCACAAGAACAGGCTCGTGCAGACGAGCGCAAGCAGCAACTGCGTACCGAGGATCAGGAAACCTACCAAGCCGTCGTTTAATGAACCTTCGCGATAAACATCGGGACTGCATGCTTCAGCTTCGCTGGTTAACCATCCGCACGGAGTGCGGATGGTTAACCAGCGTCACACGAACCTTAAGCCCCATATCGTCGAGTAGTGGATTCTGAGAGACTGCTGCGAGATTACGCTTTATTTTATTGACGGCGCAAGGCTCCTGCGCCCTAGACAGCCGTGACAGCGTCTGCGCACAGTTTATCGGGAAAACCTGTGCGCCCTCTGAACTAACACGTAGCCCGGCGGCGGTGATAGAAACAAGTGCGGTAGGCGGTCGTCATATACAACGACGGCCGCGTGCATCTGGCCGTTCTTGTATATGCGTCATCGAATTTAGCACACCCTCTCGTGGCGATTAGGTAAATTCTATAACATGCCATATATTCACTAATTAGCGCGCTTGCACCTGATACGCCGCGCGCCCGCTTTTCTGGATGGTACTGCATACTACGTTGAAGCACCATGCATTATCTGATATCCCGAACGCGTTCTCTCGCGACATCTGAACGTGATGGCAAAGCCCGCGCAGCAAAAGCGAGTAAAACTCGCGCGGCAATATTAAACCGCCTGTTCCTTTGACGGGTTTCAATGCGTTCGCATTCTTGGGGATATACGGCGCGCACTTTCCGGGTGCGTGCGAACGCGTTTCTCGTGCGTTCGCACGCACCTGTGTGCCGTGCATCTCGGAGGCTACGCGCAGGCTTTGCGGCGGCGGCGCCAGATGGCGCCGAGTGTTCTTACGGAAGCGCGAAAGATGAACGCCGCTGCAGTACATGCGTCAAATATAATGCGTTTCGACGGTGACAATACGTTGGGCCACTATTATGATTCAATGCTAAACGCATTACCGTCGACGGTCATCGTAAGATTGGTCCGGCCACGATTTCTCTCCTTTTTTTTTTCGTCTGCGACGGACAGCTGCTCCATCGTCGCCCAGCGATGAGGACGGATACAGCTTCATGGGGACCGGGCCGATGCCCGAGCCACGTGTCTTCGCCGTGGCGATCGACAGTCCACCGGATAAGGGCAAGAAGAAGAAAGGAGGTGCGCCTTCATATCGCTTAGCTGCAGTTATAGACCAGAGTTTACAATGCTTGTAGGTGAAGGCCAATTTTTGTCGAGGACCGCGTTAACGGGCAGAACAAACGGCCAAGATGGCACTCAGCCTGCTCCTCTTGCATGCTTTGCGTCCGGTGTCGGCTCGACGTGGCTTCATCGGCAGCTGCTGTGTCACGAAACCCGCAGTCCCTGCACCGGCCTCACAGACAGATGGTGACTGAAATTGATATTAAGTAAGCTCCATCTAAACGTGGATGCAAAATTAAAAAACAAAAACAAAAAACAAATCTCCGAGCCAAAACATCCGAGCCATTTTCCGGTCGAAAGTTTGCCCAGTTGGTGGTCGTGTACCTTCATATTTACTTCTTATGCCAAATGCCGTGGAAACGACGCCGCCAAAGATTTCTAACTGGTGTCCTGCGGCGACTATTTACCACTTCCTACACCCGTGAATTTCCAAATTTCACCATGCCATCGGATTTCTTTTTAGTTTATTTTATTTATTTCGGCATACAGAAGCCCGGAAGAGCTATTGCAGGAGTCAGGAGTACAAGATACAAAGCAAACTGAATGGTTCACGATGTATAATCAGAATTTAACATGCGACAAAGATCGGACATTAGCAGGTAAAGCGTTTCAGTGTTGCGCGGTGCGGACAAAAAGACGTGCATTTGAAAAAACTCAGTGCGGGGATGAAAAACTGATATGCAGATTGCCCCAGATAACTTGTGCCAACGAGGAGACTTTTCAACACCTTCTTTGTGACTATCCTCGATATAATTTACAGAGACAATCACTCGCAACCGCGATAGCGCGCTTTGACCAAAGACCTCTCACAGAGGAGCTTATTTTAAGATACCGCCATCATAAGCCATCGCAGCAGAGGGCGACGAGGGCACTGTTGCGGTTTTTGAGGGCGACAGAACTGGACAGGCGGCTGTAGCCTGAACAGATGTTGATAGTGCTGGAAGTGTCACTGTGCTGTGCGATGACAGTGTTCGGTGACAGTGACCGATTGTGATTGTGTGTCTATGCTCCTTCCTTTCCTTATCTCTACTTTGTTACCACTTTACCTCCCCCTCCCCTCTTTCCCCAGCGTAGGGTAGCCAACCGGATTTTTTTCTCTGGTTAACCTCCCTGCCTTTCCCCTTTCCTCTCTCTCTCTCTTTTCAATATGAAACGCACTCCAGACGGGAGTTTAACCAAATGCATAATGTTGGCACTGGCCTATAGTTACTCAGGCTATTTTTTTTATTTTCCCCTTAATTAAAGGATTAGTTGTGTTTAATTATAGAACGTTTTAAGTATATTGGCTGCAGACCCCAAGTGTGACACGCAGAGTTGTAGAGAACCTTGAGAAACCTATCAATAACTTATTTCCAACCCGATATATCTCCCGTGGTCTTTTTTTCCACGTTCCAATGAAATCCCGCGAAATACGAAAAAAATACCACGTGACAGAACGCCTGCGCACTGTTATTGTGCTGCCCTCAAGCGTGCGATGGATGAACGAGGTCGGCTGCAGCGAGACCAGCACGCGACAGGGCGTTTTGTCTTGTGTAGGTATCTGGGCATGCGGCTCTTATCACTTGACGGTGCAAATGCCCGGTGCAAATTGACTCTAAAAGCAAATGCAACGATACGCGTTTCACTTGTCATGATTACGCAGTGAGGATAACAGTGAGCGCTCCGTTTAAACGTTTGTGTGACGCTCGGTGCCAATGCGTTTGAGCTTGCGTTGTCCGTGGACTCCGAGATCGTAACGGCGCACTTTTGCACAAGGTGCGCCGGTGCGAGATCTCGGAGGCTGCGCATTGGCCATTGAGTTTCCTACAAAAACTGCTAGAAGTTTCTCTAACGTCAGTGCCTACGGGAGCTGTAAGAAGGTGTGAAGTGCAGTCAACATGAAAAATGGCCAGGCTTAGCTTGGTTAAGCCAAGAATGCGTTGCATATTGCGCGAGTTGGGGCCCAGCTTTTCCTCCGGCTGTCGTGACGTCACGTCACGTGGTTGCGCTAAAGGTCAATGGTGGCTGCCCGGCCGCGCCCAAGGGCTGAACTGAGTGATTGCAATATGCAACGCATAAAAATAGAAGCAACTTAATAACAAACATAGCAATCTTAAAAGAGAAAAGACCCACATATGAGACGCGCAGCAATGAACAATGGTTCATACCCTCAATGGTGGCTGCCCGGCCGCGCCCAAGGGCTGAACTGAGTGATTGCAATATGCAACGCATTGTGACGGGTATGACGGGTATATATATGACGGGTATAATGCATGGATTTGCCCAAACTTCGCCCTTCTGGTTTCAAGCGGTTTGTGACTTCGAAAATTGGTCATTAGCTGCGGCGGCATTTCGGTCGAGGCGAAACACAAAAACGCCCATGTACCGTGCATTGGGTGTACGTTAAGGAAACCTAGGCGGTCACAACTAACCCAGAGTCCCACACTCTACGGCGTGCGTCATAATAACATCGAGTTTATGACACGCGAAACCCCAGAAATTATTAGGTCGATAATTTCCAACAAAACGTTGAGTTAAAAACCAAAAAAAAATCGCAGCGACGACGCATGTGCGCGGAATCTCGTTGCTTTCGTAAAATTAGGAAAAGCAGAAGAAGAAAGAACGATTTCTTGGAAATTTACGAAGGTAAAGCCCGATAAATAACGCCACAAGAACGCCTGAAGCCACAAGCGCGAATATTAGAAAACAATCTGTCACAAGTTCACCATTCCCATGGCATGCTGAACGATTGCAGCGATTTTACGGAGGAAAACTCTATGCCGCTGCTTTCTTTTTCCGGTTCTCGTTCCGATGCCGTTGGGACGGTGCAGGTCGACGGACTCCTTCAAAGGCAGCCGGCACCCTGAGCGTGGGTTCGGTCACGCCACAACCGCCGTCGGACCGCTATTCCTTGGTGGCCAGCACGCCCTCGAGTGTGAGAATGTACTCGGACGTCAGCTCAGATGTCGCCGCTGTGCGTTCCGCGCCGTCGACGGACCGAGGCCTACCGCTGCAGCAGCAGCAGCCGTCGACCAGCAAGACTCCGGCCGGCTCCATCGCCGAGAAGTTCAAACAGCGGGGAACCGTGCACATGAACCTGAACCTGAACAGCGTCCCCGGGCCTCTACAGGCGGGCAACAGGGCAGCGCTTATACCGACGCCCACGTCGCGAATGGCGTCCGTGGACGCCATGTCGCCACTAGACCCGGACCTCCGGAGAGCCGCCATGCGCGACCGCAAGATCTCCATCTACGAGCGCGGCAAGAAGTTGCGGCCGGGCGAGGACGACCTCAGTGTGGCCGCCAGCGCGCTCGAGCCGAAGAAGCAGTCCCGAAAGAAGAGCTCCATATTTGGCGGCATCCGGGAGTTCATCAGTAAGGGCGCGCACGAGCACGGGAGGCTTCGGGAAGCGGCGCAAACACCAAGCGTAACTTGCTGTCGCACTCGGAGTCTGGGCATAAAGGAGCTGGCTAGGTTAGGTCAGGTTAAGTTAGGCTTCACGAACTGACGCTAACTTTACATTAAGCATAACTTGCACGCTCTCTCAGTTAAAACCCGGGAAACCCGGCTGCATGGTTAGGTTAGGTTCAGTTAGGCTAGGTGAGGTTAGACTGGCCTCATAAACCGGCGCAAACCCAAAGTATAACTTTCTGTCGCAAATAAAGAAAAAAAAAGGAAACGGGCCGCAAGCACGCTTATTGCGGATCGCTATGCTACATAGATATATTTTCTCGACTATGAAACTAAAGTATACTGTTTTCTTCAGTGGTTGAGCACCAGCCTTCGCTGCGACCAGCAATGTTCCCTTACGTTCATCATCGATAGCCCATTCAATTAGAAAACGAGTGCGGGAGCAGTCGTTACATGGTTTATATGCTCTACCAATGAACTAAGACTCGACAGAGAGAACGATAAGTAAGCAGCACTGCCAGAGAAACGTTGTACAAGAATGGTGTCGGCCTCCTGCTCCCTTACATCCTTTAATTCCATCATTTTTTTACCGGGGTAATTTTGCACATACACTGATGAGTTACCAATGGTACTTCCGTAGTAATATGCCATGTATTGTTCGTTCTGCCATTGCAATTTTCCTAACTTCATGCTTACCTTGTCCAGTATTATTCGTAATTATGTACACAAGGATGGCGTATGACGTTGCACATGTGGTTTATTTAATTGTGTTCATTTGCGCACGAATATGTAGCCTCTGTGAACCTGCGGTCCATGCTAAAGTTTGTCATCTAATAAACGATATGGTTAAAACGCTGACATCAAATGCCGCGAAAAAGCACACAGGAGCCACCTATTCTCCCTTTCCTCTTCACCTATTTTTTTCGCTGAACTTCATTTCTGCCCCATCAGCTACTTGGTATCAAATTATCAGCAATAACAGAGTGATGAGGTGTTCGCAGTACGACCACCTCATCACCCTGTATTTTCAATAACAAAAAAATATTAACGGACCCCATTTGTCAGTTGCCAGCCTCATCACTGCTTATGTGCCTGGAGATGTGTAAACGAGCCCGTTAATTAAAGTTTGCTTCCCCACATTAAGGGCCATTATGCAGTGAAACCAGCTTCATTATTATTATTATTATTATTATTATTATTATTATTATTATTAGGAGCATGTATGTTCATATTATTTAGCCGCGAATTATAGTAAACTGCCAATAAATGTGTCAAATTCACACAGCTTTATACCCAGGGGCTTGACACTTCATTTCAAGAAACACAAGATTGCAGGACGCTTCTTTTGTGCATTTTCCAGTGAGTCTTCGTGATCAGAGAGTAACTATATTTATTGATTGGGCAGCCCTTCATGTTGCGTTTTTGCATAACAATGATTGAATCATAGGCTCGCTGTACGTGCAAAATATAATTATTTGCTGTGTGTACTGCTGCGAGAAAATAAAACTACACACACACACACACACACACACACACACACACACACACACACACACACACACACACACATATATATATATATATATATATATATATATATATATATATATATATATATATATATATATATATATACACACATGTCCGGTCAAGTATGACAGTGCCTTGAGCAAAGGGTCGACTGCAGCAAAACGCAGCACATGGAAGGGCAATGAAGACATTGACTATCCAAGGAGTTCGCTCTCGGTTTCACCCGAAGCTGCAATGTCTGCTGCTTTTTCTTTGCCACCACTGAACAGAACTAGCAAAAACAAGTTGCTTATGTAAATGTGGACGCCACGTCTCAAAGGTCTATGCGCGCTTGTAATGAGGGGCGTCACCATGACAACCGTCGTTACGTTTAAGTAGTAAATAAATGTAAATCAACCGGAAGCGAACTTTTGATATCAGCATTCTGAGCCCGACGATCAAAACCTCCGAGCACTCTGCCATCAGAACAAAGAAAGCATGCATGATCCACCGCGCACGCGCAAGCTGAGCTTATTTTGTCTATTAATTTGCACCTCGTTTCAACAAAATCACTAGGAAGTCGGCGCTTCGTCTTGTCCCTCCAGCCTCGTCTTTTGGTCGCACCTGTTCAATTCAGTATGGACAACAAACAGGCCTATTCGTATATTCTGTCATACTATCCAATGTGTCGAGACGCGGCTTGTGGTGGGCGCGTCATGCACTAGCGCCACGTTTTCTTTCTTATTTTTCGTTTTTGTTTTTCAGTAAAGTTCGTGCTATATTCTATTTTATTCCCTCTATGCACGCAGAACGACGATTCACGACGAGCACCTACGTGGACAGCAGCTACCTCCAAGAGCGGATTGCCTGGGAGAAAGAGTAAGCGTTACAGCTGTGTAGTTAGAGATAAGGAGCACTGATTAGCTTTAGCCGTCTGCAACGTGCAGTCGAACGCCTTCATAACGAAGTGCTTGAAGACTCCGACACTATTCGTTATACAGGTCACTTCGTTGTAAAATTCGCGCATCGCACAGTTCGCGATAGAACCGGGGCAAAATTATTTCTTCGTTATATGGGTAATTTCGTTGTAGTGGCATTTGTTGTAAAGGGCGCTCGACTGTATATGGCAAATGACCGCCTGCATGAATGTAGAGGGTTATCGCTATAGCCACACCGGTTTCTTGCCTAAAGTTCGTTTCCTAGAAGGGCCTAGGACATCCACGTACACGACCGTGAAGCTGCGATTTCAACTTGATGAACCGTAATGTTGCGACCATGCTGCGCGGAAAGCAGATACAGTAGTGAAGCTGATCCAAACGAACCATGTGGTAAAAACATGAAAACGATGCTTTTGAGAAGAAAAAAAGCACGGACGAGGCACTCGGTCAGATATGGAAATGATCACGTCTTATATCTGGGCATGTTACCCGTTCGAGAGAAACACTGAGGTGAGCGCGATAATTATGTGAGGGAACAAGATTGGTACAAAAAAGAGTAGGACATGATACTAAGCCACATGGTGCATTAAATGAGCCAAGCTGCACGAAGTTAGTTGCATCGCGACAAGACGCTATAGTTAGAGGCGCTAACCAAGGAATCGCTGCGAGTTTCAATGCCGAAGACTTGTGCTATATGCAATGCCAGTTACCAGTCTGCAGTATAGGCACGTGAAGATCGTTTATTCAATGAACAGAGCAGCACCATCGTAAAGTTGATGTGCAGCTCTCGAACAAGAATCGGTGCCGAAGGTAAGGACGTGGCAACGACCACAATGATAGCAGTGATTTGAAAAAGAAATAAGCCTACTTTTATAAAGTGTCCACACCTAAAGTTGGGGGGTAATAAATGAACTTCATGCTATCCGACGGAGATTGAGAATATTGCGAATCGTACTAGTTCATTCGCACTGCATTTTCTTTTGTGTTTATTATTATTATTTGCCGTTGCGAGTTAGCAAGTCATGCTCACATGGCATGCGAATGTACACTCATATCGAATCACTCCCCAAATGCTATCTGCTTTCGGGCGGAGAGAGTAGCCATCTGTATCCCATGTAATGTTAACGTCGCCTACTGTCAACCTCAACATGTCCGACTTCGTGTTCTCCGCTTGTCGCAGGAGGTACACCGCCATTCAGAAGGATCTGCTCATCGGCATCGCCCTGACCGCCAGCGTCGGCTCCATCACCAGCTTCCACGGGAACGACAGCAACATCCTCCTCGGCAAGTACTACGCCAAGTGAGTCACTTCTCTGAACTTCTGGTTCACGCGAAGGAACTGCGGTCTAGTTTGAAGCGACAATACGAGTTTGTACGTAAGGCAGTGGATGATGCTATTTCGTGATATGACCGAGTGAACTATATGCAGAAGTAAAATATCCCCTCTCCTTACATCTGAATTGGTTTCCGCGCCACCTAATGGGGGTGTTTAGGTTCTTCGCAAGCTATTTCTTTCCCCATTGAGCCTCCTATGTAAGCGCTGCTATGTAGGCGATTTGGACAATTTTGAGAGTTTCAATAGAATAGAAGAACTAGTGAGAAATGGCGTATTACATTGACGTTCACGTTCTTTGCACCACAAACACGACAATTGACAAAGGAGAGGTTCACGACAAGTGCTACTATCGAATACTCGCAGTATAAATGAACATATGTCAGTTTATTCAGACATATGTTCATTTACACTACGCGTATACTGGTACAATTGGTACCATGGTATACTTCGCATTGCAAGTCAATGGAATGACCACAGGCCAAGATTACATTAACAGTTGGTAGTAGATTACAAGTAATCCAAGATTACAGTGTGCGCTCGCCGAGTTATGACAGATGCAACCGTTAACAAGAATGCGGTTGTAGTTTATCGCGAGCATTAGCTTTAACTTGCCCGTTTCTTTCACTTGGAAAAGTAAGCTGTAAAACCACAAGCAGTGGCCAAAGTAAACGAGTGTTCACAAGCACTGGTTGATGCGATTTAATGTCCTGAAGCCATTGCACTTGCTACACGAGACGTCATCCGCAAGGCTCGGGATTTATTCGTCTACCGCCTTTATTAAAGCGCGCACAGTACTCGATATATGACATTTTCGCATTCCGCCGCAATCGCGGGCACGTGGGGCTCCACGCATCCTACAATCGAGGAGTCCTCGAGTGCAAATATGTGAACTTCGAAGTGCGTTTCCGTGTCAACGATAGCTGTTGACCCCCCCCGCAGCACCGGTGACCGCAAGGACCTGACTACGACGCGATGGCTGCTGGTCACCCTACCAGTCGCCGCCAGCGCTGTGGCCTTCGCCTGGAGCCTCCTCTTGACGGGATACCTGGAACGCTAGTGAGTCTTCCTATCGCTTTCCGCTTGAATAAAAATCAATGTTGTCGTCGTTGCCGAGTGATGCGCCACAGTCCCAGAAAGGAGCAGGAGCGAAGATAGGTCCCGAAATAGACGCCAAGCATTGGACCTTTCGACAGTCCTGTTTTGATTTTATTGCTTTTTTTTTCACAGGTAATGCTAGTGAAGGAGCGAAGGCACGGGCTGCTCTAAAGTGTACACGCACACAACAGAACAGGAAATCTTTAAAGGCGGAATAACTCTTAAAGGTAAAAAAAAATACATAAAAAAGGCTCGATGGCCGTCTACTCGGGACGCCTGCACAAACAGCGAAAACGATATTTACGCACGAAGTGATTTAAGGGAGGTCTAACGTGAAAACAAACAATTTGAAAAAAAACTAATCTGACAGCAATTAACAAGAGCACACGAGAGCAAACTGATTGTCTTTTTTTTACTTTTTTTATTATGTCGCCTGAGAGAATCCTACCAGCGCAACAAATCGCAGCAGGAATAAAAAATAAAAGCGGCATAGATCTTTCACGGAACGTTCATTACGTAGGTGCACTTTGCCAGTCAGTGCCTTTTATACTCCCGCCAAGCTTGGCCAATACGCGTTAACGAGCGGGATGATAACGATACTACAGGCACAGCACTAGGGGATCACGAATTTGAATTGAATTTATTAAACTCTGCGTGTTCTATGTGCCAAAAACCAGGAGCATCTGATTATGAGGCACGCCGTAGTGGAACGGGGTGCTCCGAATCAATTTTGGTCCCCTGAGGTTCATTTAATGTACAGACAGCGCTTAGCGTTCTTTTTTTTTTTGCATTCCGTTCCCATCGAAATGCGATCGCCGCTATCGGAATCGAGCCCACGACCTCGAGAGTAACAGCGCAACTCCGCAGCCACCAGGCTAACGCGGTGGGTGGCGGATCAGGAACCGCACCTACGCACTTACAGAAGTTTTGTGCATCTTGAGCGTTTCATTCGTACATGGCAAAGTATATGCCGCGTATAGTTCATTTGCCCTTGTTACAAAACTCTCTTAAAGATACACTGAAGAACAACACATTATCGGTTCATAGTGGTTCAGGAGTACTCACTAAAAACTGCAGCTCTCGTTCGTTTGACGAAAGCGGGTTGCCGGAGAGAGGGAAAGCCTCACTTCCCCTCTTTGAAGTTCGCGCAAGAACCTCTGCGCGTCAGGGTGACGTCAAGGATTTAAACCTGTGTTCGCGTACTCCAGCCGCTTTGTTAGACCAGAAGTTTTAGAAACTTTAGGGACTGTAGGTCCCTGCGTGGGAGACGCCCACTGCGCGCTGGCGCGCCTTCGTGCACGACCTTTAATAAAGTTTATCCAATCCAATTTAGAGACTGAGTTTCTCGTTCCTTCAGAATGCAGTATACGGTCGCTCTTAATTTTACTGATAAACGTTTAACTAGATCTACCTCGCTGTCTTAACACATTTAGTCGGCGCTGTCAGTGTTCATGACGTAATTACAAACTAATGCGGGTAATTCAGGGCAGTGTCGCCGCCTTTGTATAATTTATTGCATCCTTTGTGGCGGCTTACCAAGGCTACTCTCACACTTTATTACGATTGAGCATTTTGTTATTGCAGAAGCGTAATTCTTTGGTAAAGCTCAAATGACCCTCTTCAGTTTCTCTCTCTTTTAGGTCCTTGCACATGCGCGCGAAACTATGAGCTTGAATCTGCATGTCACGTTGCCGGCACGTCCCCGTTCACCTCTCGATACGTTGGCTATTCAGGCCTGTGCCCGTAGTTCCCGAATTTCCGAATATTCTCGCCTTCGCCACCCCCCCTCTCGCCAACCTCTGCTTCTATTGCGCTTGCATTAGCAGCATGCATCCTTCACTTGAGCCGCTATGTGCGGCTTCATTCCGAGCTCATGACTCTGAGCGTTGTATTCCTATTTTTCTTTCGTTAACGTAGGCGCTAAGCCTTGGCGTGCCTGCGTTCTGCTTGCCCCTCGTGCACTGATAGGGATCAATGAGTGGGCCAGTCCAAGGCCTCCATAATTATTTCGCAGGCCGTGGCCAGTCACAGAGCCGTTCGTGGGCTGAGTAGGCCGATCACGCAGGGATGAGCGATATGGAGCTCTTGCTGTATACGTGACCACTCTCGAACCTCCGTATATAAGCGAGCGCATATTTAATGCTACAATGATGACGAAGGACACGTAATGATGGACACTCACTGAACGACGTTTTTGGCATCGACGCAAAGTGAAACGGGCCTATTCCTGAGCCGGTGTATTCGAAAGCGCGGGTAGACCTATCTTGATAACGGCACGCAATTTGTGCGCACGGCACGTCAATACGTGGCAAGGCCGATCCCGATAACGCTACCGCACGAGGATCTGTCAGTCTTCCACTCAATGACGGGACTACTGCACCAGTAATAACGTTTTTATAACTGGTGACAGGTTCTAACTGATGTTGCCTTTTAGAACAGACTATACCACTCACGCTGTCTCGAGAAATGCACCTTTTTTCGCGCGATGTCCGTGAATATCGCATTCACTGCGTGAAACATGTCGCACACTGAAGTGCAACGACTTTCAGACGCCTTTCGTGGCTCCTATAGCCGTTGTTTTCTTGCGTTCTCCAAAGTAACGTTGCTGCATCGCATTCGGAGTGTATATATACGTACGCTGAGTCTTGACTAAAAACGGAAACGAGATTTCGTAACGCAGGTACACCTGTTACGGCAGAGATTAAACATTTTTGCCGCCGCGTTTGTCTCTTGCAGCGATGCCGATGAGGACGAGGACGCCAGATACGCCATCAGCCACGTGCTCAAACACAAGTACTACGAGATCAGCTCCTTCAGGCAAGTCCTGCTAAATTATTGCGGTCATCACCCTTGCACTGAGTACTTTAGCTACGACGGTGCCCGGATATACCATTTCCACCCGTCTCAACGTTATCGTGCAACTGGTATATATAGGACAGCATATCACAAAGCGACACTGAGAACTACAGCTGCTCGTTCCCGTGATATCGAGGAGAATATAGGAGAATGCGGATATTGTAAATCCTTGCGATGGGGCGTGAAAAAACTGTGGCGTTCTGGTTACGTGTGTTATGTTTAGCTTTATTCTGACACGCCGCGATAGCTTAGTGGCTGTGGCGTTTCGCTGCTGAGCTGGAGATCGCGGGCCCGATACTGGCCGCGGCGACCACATATCGACGGGGCGCAAAAAATGCAAAAATTCTCGTGTACTTGGGTTTACGTGCGTGGGAAAGAAGCCGAGGTGGTCAAAATCAATCTCGAGTTCCTCCGCGTGCCTCATAAGCATATCGTGGTTTTGGCACGTAAAACTCCAGAATTCTACTTAATTTTAGCTCCATCCAGTCTTGCTCTAATCATGCGTCAGCATGAGGAAAACAAGGGACGCATACGGGGTGTCTCTTGAAGGCTTTGAGTAAAATTTAAAAATAAACGTTCTTAAATAAAAGGGCGGTTACTTCGAAGACATGCCGTCAGCGCTGCCGACCACGGGGTGACGAGTGATACGTGGTAACTATTTGCTAATTAACGAAAATATATTCATTTCCTCGCTTTAGCTTAAGCGAGTTCGTCGTAATTAGGAAATTGAAAGAAGATTTCCGTACAAGCCATTGTAGCCTTTGGATCTGGAAAAATGAGATTACCCGCGCAGTTGCGGCACCACGACTTAGGGTTATAGGAGCGCGCGAAACCGAAACTAGGAGGCTACAGCGAGCGCACAACCGCGCCCCTCAAAACGACGTTGTCCTTACGTCACTCAGCGGCGGGACAACAGCGCGCTGCGGCTGTCGCAACGCTCATTGGCTGAAAGCACCGCCTCAGGCTGTCTGGGACTGTGAGGGACGGATGATCGAAGAGGCCCAGAGCGTATGAGCCGTCTACTGCAGGGAGGCTCCGCTATCGCGCTTCCCCCTGGGCACGCTGTGCCATCTAGCGGTGAGCCCGCGAAGTCCGCACGTGACCTCCGAGATGTACGATTATGCTATGCTTGACGGGTTCTATAGTGGTCCAACCAGATATGTTTGCGGCGATGCGAAGCCCTCTCGAGATGGGAGCCAGAAAAAAACCTGCCCCAGCCGAACGTACTATAGCTGCTTCCAGGGCATTCGAAGTAGCCACGTGATCGCGAGTTTCAGTCGTATCCCGTTCGCGCTCCCAGGTCGAAGACGGGAGTGCCTCCGAGCGCTCTGAGCTGGAGCGCGGCGCTCTGGCTGAACCAAGCGAATAGGTTGCGAGCGCTCGATTTCGGCCAGCCTAATGTAAACCGCGCCCCGCGAGAGCGCTTTAGAGCGCTCTAAAACGACCAGTCGAATGTATCATTAATACCACTCTCCCCTCGGCCATTCGTGGCGCAGCGCGCTCGAGCAAGGGGTTGCTGTGCTGTGATTCCGCCCAGCAACGGAGAAATCTTGAAAGATTGTTTTTCTTCTTTTTCATTGAAGAGCACCGTAAAAGCAATTAGACACATAGATACTGGCGGGCAGTAAAGTGCGTAAAGTAGTACCTAAAGAATGCTAATCGAATTAGAGAAAGATATGTGGGAAGGGGAGGGTCATAGCAGCATGTCTACCACCGCACTAGGGCACGGCGGGTGCAGGGTTAAGATTTAGGAACGCTATTCCCAAGAATGTTCCTTTTTTAACCGCCTTTAGTTCCCAAGGAGGTTCCTTAATAGTTCTTTTTAAAGAAGGTGGACGGACGCCACGCTGACGCACCGTTCCTACGCCCCCAGAAATATAGCTGCTTCTACTATCTCCCGCGTTCGTTGGCACTTAATCTTGATTTGGTTGGGATAGCGCACTCGTCTAAATGCGAAACTATATGCGGATGCACCCTCTTTCTGCATGCGGACCATCGTGTAGCTTCCGAGACGTTGTGATCCTGCTCTTCACGTTGGCTTGGTGCGCCAGCAAGATTGCCTACGCTCACGAGGAGACGCTGACGGAAGACAGAGTCTTGCAGTAAGCATGCCGTCAAAATATTTTCCCTGCGTAACTTGTCGCAAACTCAGTGAAACTGACGTTGTTTCTTAAGCGTCGAAATGTCACGTAAGTACCATGCCACGTAACGTATCGTCCATACTTACCCAGTTATCTCTTAGACAACTTACCCTTACATCACCCTGATGTGCTATACAAAGTGTCTGTCGCTTTCTCATATTACGTCGAACCTGCGTGTTTTGAACCGTGCGTTTTGCCGAGCGGGTTCTACGCCAGCGAAAACATTCAAATCAGGACTCCGGTTGCACTTAGCGTTTTCTTCTCCATTTGCAGAGCAATGTTGGCAGTCTATACGTCTATACATGAGCCTGCCTATATGACGTCACATAACATGACTCGCAGCTACCCACACGAGCGTATTGTTTGGCGAGGCACTTTATGACCATTTCCGCGTCACCCACTCTTTCTTGCTGAGCATGGTTCGCAGTAGAAACGTTGGCCTACCTAGATGATTTTATGTCACATGATACGCAAAGCTAATTATTTAGGGGGAGGGGGGCGCAAAAGAGTGTTTACAAGTGACAGAGCCCAGCTTACGTATGTAAGATCATCCAGGGAAGCGCTGTTCAGTGGTTTGAAAGTTTCATTGTTCACAGCGCCCCCACGAGCCTGTTGCTGGGCGAGACGCTGTTCGTGGCCCTGTTCTCGCTGCCCGGGGAGCTGCAGTTCTGGCGCGACGCGTCGAACGATGCTTCCGCCAGCGGCAGCGGCAGGCTGGCCAGCTGGAGCCGCCTAGCTTCCAGCATGCCATGGGGTGTGCTCATCGTCTACGGCTGCGTGCATAGCATGCTCATCGCATCCAGGGTACGCAACTTTCTCCCAAGGTGGACAGACACTTGCAGTTTGATTGATTGATTGATTGATTGATTGATTGATTGATTGATTGATTGATTGATTGATTGATTGATTGATTGATTATGTCCCGAAGCCGCAACCATAGTTATGCTATGACAAATGGACTACGATGAACACAACAGTGCACTGCACACCAAATCTGATCAAATGAGGCTTTTAATGTTTAAGCTTCTCCCACTTTGGTTGGTTTGTGTCATTGTGTAGTTCCGTTTCAGTTCGTACGATTTCTTACCGGGCGGTGCACCGAATGCGTGCTTTCTTTCTCTCTCTCTCGCTTTCCTTTTTTACGTTTCCTGTCGGGACAATGTGCGGCGCCCACCCGATACAAAGTGTACAACCACAGTCATCATCAGCAGCATCTGGAGCTACTGGTTATACCCTATAGGCACTAGTGTGATATAGCGCAAAGCAGTGATAGCTCTTGCGTCGAGTTTTGTCGCGCCCCCTTCGTGTCGTCTTCCCCCCCCCCCCCTTTTTTTTTTGCACGATCCTTTGAAACAGATTTGCCGAAACGCCTAGCTTAGAGGAGTGCAGATTTTTCGGCTAGTTGATTCGTTGCATTAATTGAGGTCTTAGCGCTGGAGTAACACGGACAAGACGCGTCCTGCGGTCTTTCTTGTTTGTGTGAATCCAGCGCTATGACCTCAACTATTGCCTAGCGCACACTTCTGCTTCGCGTAAGATTCTGCGTGATCGAGCCACCTTTGTCTCGCTCAGGTGTCCGGCTTCTCGGCGCTGGCGAGCAACGTGATCCTGCGGTTGAACGACCTGGATCCGGTGACCAACCAGTTGATCCTCACCTGCGTCGCTGCCTTGCTCACCGAGGTCGTCAGCAGCACCACCACGGCATCCATGCTCGTGCCCCTCGCAATATCGCTGGTACGGTGCGCTGGTGCCATGGCCTCGTCTTCTGCTCGCTCTCGAAGTCGATGCACTGGAAGCCCACCCTTAACAAATTTCGGTAAACTGGCAGCAAGCACGGCCAGTGAGCCGTTTCCAGTCACGTCAACGCTTGTTTCCGACTACCGATTTTCGATCAGCGAACTTACGCTTCCAAGCAAATGCCTAAGCTTGTTTGGCGGGTAGCGACGTCACAAAAGAGGCAACCTCTGGCTGCTGCACGCTAGTGCTATACCTGAATCGCCGTGTGGGAGCGAGCGTGTTTAGGACCGGCTGTGTGCTTGTGCAAATTGCTTGGGAAGCGAGGAGACCACCAGAGTACATCTCAAAGAAGTCAGACATAGCACGAATCGATCGATCGATTTATATATATATATATATATATATATATATATATATATATATATATATATATATATATATATATATATATATATATATATATATATATATATATATATATATATTTATTTATTTATTTATTTATTTACACCCACTGCGGGTGTTCGCGAGAACCAACCCCGGTCCCTCGATTGCAATACGGGCTCTGCTGCACAGCACGAGGTTGCGGGCTCGATTCCTGGCAGCGGCGGCCTCATTCCGATGGATGTGGATTGCACAAGTGCTCACGTACAGCGTTTTTGGTGCACGTCATAAGCCTCATGTTGGTCAAAGTTAACCTGGAGCTCTCCACTTCCACGTCTCCTATATAACCACTGCGTGGATTACGGTAGACTCATTGATTGATTGATTGATTGATTGATTGATTGATTGATTGATTGATTGATTGATTGATTGCAAACCACTGAGGCCTGAGACCAAGCGCAAAGATTCGTTCGTCCATCGGTCCGTTCGACTTCTCATTCCTAAATACAGTCGTGAATAAACTCGTCGCCTCGCTCGCCTAACCACTTCGCTTACCGATACACACCGACCTATACCTCCAATCTCCTTTACTCCCCCCTCCTCCTCCCTGCCGGCGCTCAGCCGTGCTCCCGCAAGGATTGCTTACAGAAGGTGGTGCCAGCCTCTCCTCCTTCCCTCAAGAACCTCTCTCTCTCTCCACACCGGCAGGCCCAGCAGAGCAACGCGCACCCACTCTACCTCGCGATCCCCGTGACGGTGGCCTCGAGCACGTCCCTGCTGACGCCCGTCGCCTCCACGGCCATCACTGTCGTGGTCTCCTACGCCGAGATCAGCATCGCCGACCTGGTAACACTCGGCCCGCGCCGCCGGAACGCTCGCCTTTTAAAGCGACACACTTAGTCAGTTTAGATTCACGAAGCGTTCTTGGCTGACTGTACTTTCCTTGAATTCGCGGTAATATATGACCAATATTAGATGAGAAAACGAGGCTTCATTTTTGAATTTCGCGCCGAAACCCCAGGGCCCGTACGCGTCAGTGTGACGTCACGAATTGCAAGGTATTTTTTTTTTTTTTGCATTTCGCCCGTTGTGATTCGGCAAAAGTTCTTGAAACTGCCTAAGCCGTATTTTTAGAACGACAGAAAGCTGAGCTAGTTGGTAAGGATTCATTATGCAAAAACTTCGATGCACGCCTCACTTCTTTTTTGCATAGTGAATCCTTACCAACTAGCTCAGCTTTCTGTCGTTCTAACGGCGTTCGTGTTGTCCACTTCTCTACTGTTGTGTCCTGTCTGCACGCCTCACTTCTTCTTTGCACTAAGCCGTATCTTTGGCTCTTTTAGAATAGGATGTAGCCCATTTTACCGACTAAGTTATGGCTATAGGCTCTAGCAGGTGGCGCCAAGATCCAAGACGTCACAGTGACCTGGTGCGGAAATTTCAAAGTGGCGTCGCCACCCGTCGTTCGATTTCGCGTCTTTTATGGCTTACCGTGCGTCTTCTCACCGTTAAGAGTCGCTTTTTTGTATCGCCGAAAGGGTAATTTACTAACACACACCAAATCATTTTCCTTTTCAGTGTCCATTTAATATACCTGAATAAGTGCGATTACGTGGGCTGTTCAAGGCCTTGTTTATTGCCCTGTTCTGCCACTGCTTCAGACAGCATGTAGGAGTATCAGTGGATAATAACTAGCGTTTACGACTGTTCTTGTCTTTTGCGAGTAGTAGACACGCGCAGTGAAGAAACAAACAAAAGCAGGCAAATATGGACTATAAAGGCAATGTCACCACACAGAGGAGAACACACGGGCGAAAATATGGAACGATAACTTTGACGATAAGAGGTAAAACAGCGATATACGCTGCCAAGGTTGACGACTGGGCGTGTTGGTATAGCATATTGGAGGTTGGAATGCGCAACAGTTTGACGATACACACAGAAGAGACACACACCACAGAGCGCTACTTGCAACTATCGTTTTATTCCCTTGTCAGTGGAATAAATACAGGAAGATACTCAGGGGGGAGGGCGGTAGCTACTCGGGGGGGAGGTCGCTACCGCCCTCCCCCCCCCCCCCGAGTATCTTCCTGTATTTATTCCACTGACAAGGGAATAAAACGATAGTTGCAAGTAGCGCTCTGTGGTGTGTGTCTCTTCTGTGTGTATCGTCAAACTGTTGCGCATTCCAAGCTCCAGTATGATATACGCTGGCGGTAACGGCTCAACTCTTGATCTCCGCGTGCAGCGTCAGCTGATAAGCGATTCTAGGGGAAAAATGGAGGGGAGTGGGGGGGAGGCTGCTTCGAGTGTTTACTTAACTGTTCATTGCTGCCGTATCCATTGTGGCAAAAATGCTCACTTTCAAACCGGCAAGCTATCACGCTTAACGTATCAACGCACTCTAGTGATATCGTTGTGTAGATTGTGGTATTTAGTCGACGAGAGGGTCGCGTCCGAACAGGTCCCGCAATCCCTCAGCAATTCAGATCGCCTTCGAAGAACACCGGGTGATTTACGTTGTAATAATATACGCTGCGCCACGGTGATGTCGGATATGGTTCTTTGCCGGGCGCTACTTCATGCTTCCAGTCTGAGAGTCACAAAAGATGGCCTCACTCTCTCGCAAGCAGCGCAAAAAGAGGAGTGACTTGTTCTGTAACAAAATTCAAACGAATTCATTATCAGTGCTTATGCCAAGTGCAATTCGCATATTACACGCGGGATACGTTATGTGCCATGGGAGCTGGTGATATTTGCTGTAGTTGAGGCGCCATACATATCCTACAAAAGTTACCCTCAGTAGAGGCGACGTCCGGGATATCTCGCAGCACATATGAGAATTAAGCGACATTGAACGTGAGAGCGTTAAAATTGCTTCAAGAGGTAATTTTTACCGCTGGAAATCTATAGAAGTTAATAAGCACTCGAAGAAGGGCATAAGCGCTTTCGTCTGTCGATGCCCTTCAGTGCAGCTCTTTTTATTGGCGCTGAAAGGCTACGAATTGTGAACTACACGAAAGCTGTTGATATCCTTTTTTGCGTGCGTAGTCCTCAAGTTATATTTCTGTTGCGCTAAGGGAACCTTTGACGCCCGTTCAGCTCTACCTTGCTATGCGACTTTACGGTTTCCCCTTAAAGTTATGTGCATGCGCAGCCGCTTAACCATTTCACATATATGTGGTGTATGCGGCGTGCACATGTGCTTGTTTCCGGTGATCCCCTATGGGACGCTCTTAGATAACTAAAACGAATTATTGCAGTTGCTTGGAAAAACTGAACAACTCCGACGACGATTCGCATTACTGACATGTCTCACGCGCGCACGGCGTTGTTTTTAACGCGTCGCAAACTTCGCCTCAAATATTTGCAGCTCATCCCGGGGCTGATGATCAAGGCGTTTGTGGTGACCTCGGTACTGCTGTCGGTCAACACCATAGGGGAATACGTCTTCAACTTCGACGACATCGCTAACCCCTACGTCACTGCCCACGTGAACTATTCTCAAGTTTAGGGCACCTCGGAACTGTATATATAGGGAAATTACTGTACATATAGCACGTACTTTTGAGCGTCTGTGTTTGCATATACGTTTCGAAAAGAATTCGAACATGAATACATTGAGGCGAAATGTCGGCCTAATGTAAAGCTTTGGGGGATAGTTGGCTCAGCGCATCTGTGACTACGGGCGCGCGATATACTAAAGCGATGGATGGACGCGGGAAGAAAATGTCAATTCTATCAATACTTTTGCTGAAAGACATTCTTGAATGGCAGCTACCACTGTTTCCATTTGCCTTTTGCTTTCAGGGTTTGAGCATGTCTGGCAGATATCGGGGAAAATATTGCCGAAAGAGAAAGAAAATAAAGCTAGAAGGAAAACAGTTGGTGTCTGCGTTTCTGTCCACAACATGGCATCGTAATTATTAAGGCGATTCCATTTCTTCGTGTCCCGCTGCTGCTGCTTCCTTAGTGGCTGCGAGGTTGTGGCCCTGTGTACGACGTCATCGATGAATTTCGAGCGCTGCGCAGGTATATGGCAACGTTTCGATCGGATCTGAATCAATTCAACTCGGCCTTGCTCTACCGTCGCAGTTTTTGCCAGCATAGCCTCTTTTTGCACATTGGCAAGCAATGCACACTATTCTTAACTGTTTCTGTGGTGTTCACCAGCGGTCACCTTCGCGTGAGAATTTGGCCGCCACGACAGAACATGGCAAGGCTTCATTGCGATACCATTTTGGTATATATCAGGATGTCTAGCAAATTTATTTGTAAGAGTTCCTCGACTTTTTCAGACTTTTCATGACTTTTTTGCAGCGAAAATTTCACGACTAAAAAAATTCGGACGGCAAATACTTTTCAACACAGTTTATTCCGTAAGATGCGGTAATCTAGGAGAAACAAAACTTAGGAGAAATATTTCAGCTTGCACTGTCAGCTGGTCAATGTTTTTTTACGGCGAAGCTACATATGGCTAGGGTTCCATGCTAGGGCTCAGTGGCTCATAGCCCCGTAAGCAAGCAAAAATTGAAATGGCTCATAGCCCCGTAAGGCAGAAGCTACAAGTACTCGGCAAAGAGAATCGAATCGTGCCTAAATTCTTCCCAATCGCGCATACAACATGCAGAACATGTCGAAAACTGCCATCGTCAATGGCTCATACCCCCGTGAGCAATGGCTCATACCCCCGTAAGCAAGCAAGAAATGCAATGATCCATAGTCCTGTAAGGTTCACGGCTACTCATTTTGCATGAATTAGCTGCGGTGACACTACCTCTGTTGTCGTCGTCGATGATTTCAATGTGGATGTGTCGGTACCGAAAAGGGAGCGGTTTACGCTTTCCGTGTTTCAGACATCCCCTGCGATGGCACGCCGATCCGGCCTAACCGACCACCCAGCGGCGTACTTGCATCGATTTGCCATTATGAAAGAATGTGATTGCAGTTGTGATCGAGTGAAATAATGACCACTGATCAAGACGATAAACGAGAGTGCGCACCTTTCGTCGCGATGACCATCCATCAAAACAATAAATGAGTTCCTACCTTTGTTCAGAATTGTGTGTCAACTCCGTGTCGCGTGCTAAACAGCTTCGCTGGTCAACTACCTTCACAGAGTGGAATGGCTCACGATTTTTTTTTTCATTTTTTTATGTATAATTCGATGTCTAGCGAAGGTCCTGGCTGACGTTTATACACGCTTTGGGACCAAACTTTCGTTATTATAATCCTGAAATGGGCACTCGTCGGATAATTCCAACTTGGCAGCTCAGTGCACACGCACGCGCCACGCAAACCTCAATGGTGACCCCAGCGGCGACTCCAATAGCAGCAGCATCGGTCTTGGCAGCGCTTAAAGTAAAGTGGATGCGCGAAAGTTAGGTGGGCGGATGAGATTAAGAAGTTTGCAGGGACAACATGGCCACAATTAGTACATGACCGGGGTAGTTGGAGAAGTATGGGAGAGGCCTTTGCCCTGCAGTGGGCTTAACCAGGCTGATGATGATGATGATGATGATGATGATGATGGTGGTGGTGATGATGATGATGATGCTGCGCGACACGTTATTTGCCATCGAAAACCCCGTTTTCGTCCTGCGTGCCTTTGCCGGGCACCAAGACAACAAAAAGACAAACATTTATCTCTAAATTCTGAAACTAATGTGGGCGAATGTGCTTAAGATTGTGTGGCTAGATTATAATTCACGATGCCATACGATCAGATGGCGTCCAACGAGGTCAAGTGAAAGCTTTCAAGGAGTCCGAAATTTCGACCACCGTTATTATATGGTCGGGTTCCATGGGCGCGTAATCGTGTAGTGGCGATATCAGAATGATAGCACAGCGATTGTGAACAAACCCCACATGTCAATCAAAAATATCAACAGAAATTGCACAAAAGGGCTCCTTTGAAAAAAGTCAACAACCAGTGACCTTCGCTCTAACAATTAAGAACCCTCCTTTAAATACCAATTTACATCTTACAATGTTGTGGTAACTATCTATACTTGTGGAGTGCATTCCCAAAAGATTTCTCGCAGAACAAATGTGGTTGTCAACCTCAACGCCATTAAAATGTCATAATGCAAGGCACGGTGTGCAATAATCTTTTTCTAATTACGCCTGATCTTATGGGCAAAATATTTTGCGGGTTATTTAGAGAAATTGCATATTTATGTGCAATTATGGCCTTTTATGCCCATTATTGGCCATCATTTTGTTTTTGCTGTATATATTATTGAACCGAGAAGCGCAAATTCGGGCAGTTTTGAAATTTACAGAACCTTATTCTTTGTTCGTTGTGCTGTATTTTCTTATATTTGCTGTCGCAAGCATAAATAATTAGATAAAAGTGCTTTCTCATGCGACAAACACAACAGACGAACAGAAAGGTCCCGAATTTGAGAAAATGACACTTTTGCCGTGCTTCCTGCTGTAAGTGGCACTTGTGGGCCATCTAAAATTATCAATGACAGTTCATTAAACCGAAGGACACGTGATAACAAGCTTAGGAGAGTTCAGTGAAAGTACCTTTTACGCAAGCAAGAAATTTTCAATGTTGGGTCACTACTACCTCCCCCCCCCCGCCCTAAAGTCATTGATCTGCAGCACGTCATTACTGCAAAGGCATGCATTAGTCTGCAGAGCAATTTATGTGCTGACATCGTAATTTTTTTCCAACACGAGAGTTCTGCAATTAAGAATGCTGGACGTGGAGTTTTTACCGCTTTGCCGCGTAGTTCTTCCTGCTGCAGTTTCTAAGCAATCATCACCCAGGAGTAGTACAATTAATGCTGGTGTACAGGCGTTTCTTTAAGAGAATGCGCCTTTTCAGCGGAGTAGCAACAGCTTACTTCATCGTGGTAGATTTGGTATATGCCGCATAGCTACCCTATAGTATCGAATGAATGACTCAATGAAATAAGCTTTTTTATTTCCGAAACACTGTTCCCGAGCGTTTGAGCTCAGGAACAGTGGGGGGGGGGGGGGGGGGGGGTCCCATTGCAGGAATCCAGGAGTGGAACGCAGGGTGTACCCTCCACTTCAACCCAAGCTTACCAAAGAGGAAAGTACCGAATTTCGAGGACTCCAGAGCAACGCCTACACCCATGGCATCCTCATGCATCGGATCCAGCCGACGCTTAGCATCTACAACTTCCCTATCTGCGACGTGCCAGGTACCCTTGTACATCTACTACTCGAGTGCCCGTGGCACCCCGAAGATGCTGGTACCAAGCCTCAACCTCAACCTCGACCTCAACCTCCTCGCCGAGACGTGGGAGGCCAAGATCTCCACCCCGGAGCTGGACGACTAACGACATCTTCTCGCCAGAGACCGGGAGGCGATCACGCCCAGAGGATCCAATGAAGACGCGTCATAGCAACCTGGTTTTAATAGTGTGACAAAAAGCATTAGTGCAGCAGTCACGGCAGCTCTGCCCTTTAGATCTGTGCTATGTCCAGCCCAAGCTTCCTCCGTCTAGCGTTCCCGAGTTGCCCCATGTATGGGAGAGCGCAACCCACTGGAAATTAGAACTATCTGTAATAACCATGTGTTTCTATCGGCTACGATGCAATCGCTATGCAGCATCAATTCATTCGAAAAAAAAAACTTATAAAATATTACTCCTTCGCGACGAACTAACGCCTTCGGTTCGTCGTTTAGGTTCGGCCCGTCACTATCAATATCCTTCAGCGCAACTATCTAGTCCACTATACCGCAACCATCGTGACCGCAACAAGCAAGAAGCTTCACGTTTGTCAAGCCCCAGGTATAAACAAATGCACTGCGGTAGAAGGTCTCGCTCTCTTGCAAGTGCATGCAGGGGCTAAGCGTGCGCTCGCGTTCAGCCAGAAGCCAGTGCTGCACGTAATTTACGAGTGCATTCCTTTATTACGGTGACTGAAAACAGAATATCTGTGCAAGAAAGCTGGCATGCAGAGCTGTAATGAGCCTAATAACGTTGTGGAGAAACAACTTAAATAAATTTGAAACTTGGGCAGTTTAATCAGTCATTTTCCAAGCCTTTACTCACTAAAATAATAAATTCCCTGACGATTCCACGACGTTTACAGGTGATCAACGTTTCCCTGGCTCTTCTAGGCTTTCCAGGTCGTTTACACACCCCGTATTATAAAATACACATTGCTCTTTTTTTTGTACGACTGGAGACAGCATTAACTATAGTGCGAAAAAGACAACGGACGACAGCAGGACGAACACAGGACAGAACGCTGGCTTTTTTTGTGGTATTTGTTAGTTGTGAGTGAATGTTCAGGTTTACCTGTGTTCCTAGTGGCCGGATAGTGAAATAACAAGCTCACCAGTACAGCGGAGCAGGAAGCCTTGAGCTGCTGATGATGTCTTCGTCTTGCTCGTAGTTGCGGCAGCAGTGTACAGGTGCTTCGTAGAGCTATGCTGACCTTCTTCACAACACATTAAGTAAATCGACATGTATGGTTAACAGCACCTGATTAGCGAACTAGCGACAACATGTAGCGGACACAGTAACACAATAAAGCAAAAACAATCGCCAGATGCGCGCACACACAGAAGGGGCACCGTCATGTGCACCTTGCTCTATTGTTCTATATACACTGTGACACATGCTCTAGTAGACATGTGTTCCGCACGCACGCACGAACGAACGCACACGCACACACACACACACAAATGCGAACACACGCACAGCCGAACTCAAAACATTTGCAGGACGCGAGCCGTAAATACATATGTTCGGCTCCCACCAGCGTGAAATTGCACACTTTCCCACTGATTTCTTTGTTGCAAATTTATGCCTAGGTCGTAATTCTATACAGTTCAATAAAGGGTCAGTTTCTTACCCGCTGTACAGCTCCAACTCGATGGACCAGCTCGAACTCTTCGACCGAGAGTAGAGCAGCTAAGGCCGCTGTACTCCTCGATTGAGGGGACCACGCAATGCAAAGCGGAGGAGCCGTTATATACGTATATGTATACCCACGCTAGCTTCGCTCGCGTATTGTTCTGAATAAAGATTATACTTTCACTTTTTCTTCATTGTATATGGCTTCATTTGGTTAGCGCCAAAAAGCTAGTCCTTTAGTTATCCTGTTTTCTCGCTCGTCAGGTAACAACTCGGTATCCTCGATGCCTTGAGGTTACATATATGAGTGCTCATAGACAGCTGCCTGCTCCTAAGATAATGTGCTAGATGACGTATGTGGTTTAGTGAATGTTCAGCATCCGCCAACGCAGTTTCTAGTGGATCTGGCTAATTCAAACACCTAAGAACGTTGAACCCTCTCTCGCGGCGCCCTTTCTCAGTAGCGTTGCAGCCGACTGTGGGTATAGGGTACCATGTTTCAGCCACATGCGCTCCATTCCAAAATAGGAGGACGCAGTTTTTGAGGCTATTGCGAATTTTTACCCCACTGTTAAGGTTGCTACCTGCCAAATAACATGTAGTTATTTGGCAGGTAGCAACCTGCCAGATAACTACATGTTATTTGCTAAGAGTGCTAACATCTGCCTGTCGTTAGCAGTCCCACTGCTAAAGACAGGCGAAGCAAGCCCGTGACACCAGCGCCAATCCCTCCAATAGCGGACAGATACGATCATCGAGAGTCGTATCATGTCTCGTCAGAGGGAGCCGACTGGACGGTCGACCCTTTACAGAGGCAAATATCCTAGGTGCGTGGCCTCCCCCATTATTAACCTAGAAGGCTACGCGAGCTTTATTGGCTTTCTTAAAAGCAAAGAGAAGACAACGTACTCCGTGTCACCTATATACTGCTACTGTACATGTGAACTGTCTACTTCTCTATTTGCATTTTCCTTTATTTCAATACCCCATTTTCTTTTGCACGTCGGTAGCCAACTGGACGCCTGTTTAACCTCCCCGCCTTTCCGTCTTTTCTCTCTCAGTAGGCATCGCTACTCAGAGGCTTTATCTGAGGCGTTTCAAGGGTCAGGCTTTATCTCAGGCGTTTCAATTCAGTAATATCTTCAACGTGAGAAGAATGTCGTCTGAGGTACGGCATCTGGTGCGGGCAGCTGAATGCGTCGAAAATGAACACAATCGACAAAGCAGAAAAAAAAAGACGGAACGTTTGATTCCATTTTATTTTATATCCTTCGCGAATTAACATAACTCACCCTAGCGGACCCTACTTTCGGGCTAAAGTGCACGCGGCATGACTATCCATTTTTCTTCACTATATATAGAGGCGTGCACGGATATAGCTCTGCAGTTTGTAGTCTCGTCAGTTTTCATATATAACAGGGTATTGAATCCGGCTGCGGTACACTTTCGAGGCACAGTGCGGTCTTCAGGTACACGTCTGGAGCTATTGGCATACAGTGACGTTTAGAGAGATATGGTCTTGAGGCGACTGCATCCCGTGGTCTGGATATGTTACTGACTTACGCCCCGATGCAATTACTCAGGTACGGGTCTTCTGCCTATAGGTACGTACCATACTCATTAGAGAGACGGTCATGAGTTTGCAGAGCCGTCTTCAGGCACGGCGTGTTCTTCAGGTACAGGTCTTGAGTCCTGGCACAATAGTGCTCACAGGAAACGATCTTTAGTTTGGCATGACAGAGAGTTGACGAAGGACGCGTTATTGCACAGCTACAGGGCTTGAGGTTTGTTTGGTACAAAGTTATTTAGTGGGGCACGTCTTGATTCTGCAAGCACGCAGCGCGGCCTTGAGTGCGACTGCACAGCCGCTGTCCCGAGTGTGTGTGTACCGTCACGCCTTTAACATTCCACCATCGGAGGCGTCCCAGACGACCTTGAAATGCTGGAAACCGTACACAGGGCCGAGGTCCCTGGCGCCTCGCTTCGCGTAGAAATCCACGGCCTCCTTGTTCGTACTGAGCACCTCGAGACGCAGGCCGTCGCAGCCGCGAAGCAGCCCGTGCTCGGCCACCGACTTCCACAGCGCGACGCCGACGCCCCTGCAGCGGTGCTCTGGGCGCACGTAGATGTCCTCGATGTAGGCCAGCTTCTGCAGCGTCACGGCGTCGAATATGACGAAGTAGATGACTTGGCCCACGACGACTTCGCCGCCGCCGTCCGGCGACGGCGAGACGGCGAGATTGACCCGGGCGAACGGGCGCTCGCTGTCGAAGAGGTCCCGCCGGATCCCGTCCAGCGTGATCATGGCCGGCGGAAGCTCCTGGAAGTCGTTGAGTTCGCGCATCATGGCCAGGATGCTCTCCGCGTCCTCTCGTCGCGCGGGTCGCACCTCGAACGACATGTTCGCTGCTGTCAGATCTTGGCTTCGCCAATGAACTAACTTGCGGAGCTGCGAAGAACAAAAAGAGGGGGGGGGGGGGGTAGTCAGAACAGGCCAGTCCGCGAAACACGGGCCTACGGCTATATGCGGCTCTCCGCATGCGGTCCTTCAGTCCCGCTGTCGAGCAAATTTCGACAGCGACTAACAATAATCGTTTCCCGTTGAAAGAGAAAAATCGTCATCCAGCCGACAGCAGCACGAAGCTCTATACTACAACTACAAAACAAAAATAACGTACGGGTTTCTCGGGGAGAATGCTTCGCATTTGAGGAAAATTCTTGCTTGTCCGGGTTTGGTTTACGTTAGGCTAGATTTACGTTTAGGTTTCTGTTAGGTTGCATTAAGCTTAGGTTAACAAGTAAGCAGACAGTGCAAATCCGCAGGAACCTGTGTGTGTCCTTTGTGGCTTCGTACAGCTGTCAATTGGATTCTTCTATTTTTTGTTTTGTTTCATAAGGCTGCCTCCACCTTTCGAATTTTCCGCAGAACAGATTTCTTTTCTCTTCCTTCAACGTGAAGCGCGAAGGAAGCTAACGCCATGAGGGATATGTCGCTCGCATTGATGAAAACTTTTACACACACACACACACACACACACACACACACACATATATATATATATATCGGTATGCGGCCGCCGGGGCCGGGATTCGGTCCCGCGACCTCGTGCTTAGGAGCGCAACACCAAAGGCACTAAGTTTGTGAGAAGTTAAATAGTGAATAACGTTAACGAGTGAATTTGACATCTTGATTTGTTGTGCATGTCCCTACATCTCTTACAGTAATCTATAACGTATAAGTGGCGACACTGATGTGGTATATGAAACAAGCAAAGTTCCAAGAAACCTGTGGATATAAAAAAAATTGTATACTACATAAAATTAGTTTTTAGATAACTAAAGGCGAACTGCAAACATTAAATTCAACCTCACTTGTCTGTTCCCGAATTTTATGTTCTCAGTACGCCTTTGGTTGTCTAAAAATTGATTTTAATGATATAACACGTACCTGTAGCAGAAACCCAAGAAAAATTAAAAAATCGGTTGAATTCAATGCTTGCAGTTCACCTTCGGTATTGGTTACCTAAAAATTAATATGAATTAATTTTGTATCTACTGCGTGATATTATTCTCGCAAAGATCTAAATTCAACACATACATTTGTTTCACTGATTGTTCTGAGCTCTACGCAAATTCTTTAAAAATTAGGAAGTGTTCATTCACCACTTTCATTTCATTTTCATTTACTTTTGATATCCTAGCTGCTTCTCGCAGCACTCGGACCAGGGCTGCTCCATAAACATCACGTGACTTCATGACGGCGTACGTGCTACAAACGATATGTGATGTTGCAAAAAAGAAGAAAAAAAGAAAAGGTGAACTGCGCTTGAACAATCTGACCTAATCAGGAACCTTATGTACACAGGGTGTCCTACGTAACTTTAGCCAAACTTCAAAAATATGCAAATGCCACGTGGACAGAATCAAGCTAACGCTGTTTGGCGCGTCGCTTGGAGATACTCAAATGATTTATTTCTTGCATTCCGCCTAAAACCATAATTACTCCTAATTAACAAATCATGTTCTCAAATATTTTAATTAGATTAAAACTGTCAATGAGAAAATTGAAGAGCAACATGAAAAACTCCCGAGACAGCTTTCTTTTGCTCGATACGTGCTACATAAAGGTGTTTTTTTTTTCGAGCCTGACAGAACCCCGCGAATACACGCAAAGTGCCTTAAGCGGCCAGTCGCGGGGCAATGTTGCGTGTATTTGCGGACCTGTAGAATCTAAAAAACCTCTTATCATATCCATCTAATTCCAGCTATCATATCCCTTAATTTCCTGTAATTCTATAACCAATTCACTCTGCTAGCCGCCATTCAAGTGTCAGCCGCTGGAGCTGGACAACTTCAGTGATGCCGGCAACTAATTGGATTGCTTTCTTCTTGTTTCTTGCAAAGTTTCATAAACACCCGCACATACGTATACGCACCATCCTTAAGGAACGAGGCTGCCCGACCCATTCTCTGCCATTATTTTCGTTATTTTCATTTCCTCGTAGAGGTTAGAGCTTCAAAAGCATCGAAATTACTCGCGAATTTTCTGTTTTCTCTACCGTTCAGAAATAGCGCCAGCGCTGGTAGCAAGGGTGGTAGTGCGCCACGCCCACATCGCGCTGGCTAGCTCGCTCGAACCAGTCAAACTGCGCGCGGTTTCGCCCAAACTGGTGGTACATACAAGTGCGTTCACCCGCGAGCGACCTGGGCCGGTATTTTGTAGCGATGCCTTTTCCGATTCTATGCTTTTTCAGCCTTTTCGCGCTTGGCCAGTGGTCAGAGCGACGGTCTGCCCTCGTTATCAACGGGATCAGGCGGCCGTGTGTGGTGGATGATAAGAATAGCATAGAATAAGGCATAAGGCATCGCTACAAAATAGCGGCCCTGCTGTCATATGCGCGCGCATTTGAGGTGACAACCTAAATGTGGTCGACGTCAAGATTGTAATCGCATAGGCTACCGTTTCTCAACTATTGCCGCTACGCAAACACGCAGCAGCACCCGTAATTTTTTGTCCACGTGGAACCAGCGGATTCAAATGGGCCCTCAGTGCCACACGCTCGTTCTTAACGTCCTCTTCCCATCCCCCTGCCGTCTCGGCACTCACCGGAGCTGTAAAAGCTGGGTTCCAGGTACTGAAGTGTGCGCTCTTTTATCGCTAAGCCTCCAGGGGCAAGGAAAGGAGGAAGTAAGCAGTTAAGTGAGCCGTCACGCGTAGAGCCTCACAGCCAAAGCGTTTATTTTGTCGCCATCGGCATAGCATCATTGCGCGGTAAATTAACGATGCCCGTATTATCACGTCCGTCGTCGAAATAGACGCCGTGAGGAATATTCCCGTCTAGCGCGAATGTCCGTGTTTCGAACTCCTCTTCGACGAGATGATTTTCAAAGCTCCGCTAGCTACACAGACAATCTGCTGAATTATGAGCTTCTCCCGGGCCGTGAAAGAGTCTCCAGCGCTAAGCTCCTTCTCGCCAAGCGGAAAACACTTGGTTCGTGAGCGAAACATAATATAGCGACGCCGCTTACCGACTGACTACTTTCTTTACAGGCTGTCCCGTGCACAACAAAAGTGACAATCTACAACGCCACTACATTCCAGGAGATAACTATACTTTCTAATGTTGACATCGTCGACGCCATCGAGGTAAACGTTTGTCTTTCGCGCGCTTGCTGTTTGCATAATAACGTGCAGTGCTCAATATATTGATCGCTTACAGTTTTATTTTTCTGATCATTCAACAGTGGTCTCCTGACTCTAAACTGTTGTTGTGCGTGTTGCTGAAACCTAAGTTAGTCCAGGTGAGTAAATTTAGTAAGCATTAGTCCATTGGCGTGAACTTAGTGCGCATTTCAACGATGTTCCTGTCATTCGTCTTGTAAACCATAGGTGTGGTTCCCGGAGGATACATCTTGGAAGTGCAGGATATCGGAAGGGTCGCTAGGGCTCATCTGCGCATGTTGGAGTCCTGACAGTCAGCACATCTTAACAACAGCTGATTTTCAGGTGAGCATGTATTGAATTAGTGCTTTCATATAGAAAAGCATGTTTCCCTAATTACATATAGTCCAAGTTCTTTTTTACTAGTGAATTTCTGTCGGCATGTGATTTTTCGTTTATTCTGTGTGCTATTTGCCCCACGCAAATCTTACAATAACCTTGCGCGTTTCAAGTTCTTGTTATTCCAAGTCCTTTACACACACACGCACACACACATATATATATTGTACATGTTTTGTATGCCCTTGCCACATGAAAAGTTTATGTATTGAACATAACCCTTGCCTAACAAACGTTACGGAATCGACCGCTGCTGTCTCGAGCGTAATAACTCAGAATTCAAGGCTATTTTCTGTGCATTTGCCTAGTTATTCTTTCTTACATGGTTTTGCGGGGAGCTTAAATTTTATGGCCATGCACTACATCGATATTATTACGATCAGATGTGCTGCATGGCAGCCTGTCTTACCACGGTTGAGCTTTGATGTCGTACTTCTGCCTTTTTCCTGTCCTTTTAGATTAGGACGACAGTGTGGTCCCTAGTCGACAAGTCTGTGCTTTACCTGAAGCAAGCCAAGTTTCCTTTGTCACTGCAATCATTCAGCCAGTCGGGAGAACACCTGGCAGTAGTCGAGCGAAAAGATGCGAAGGACTTTGTCAGCATTATCAATTACAATACATGGACTCTCGAACAGGTAAGGTTTAGGGAGTTTACTGCAAGCAGGTTTGCTGGCTGTTACGTGTACGTTTTAATGTTATGCATTTCACCAGAATCCCAAGACAGTTGGAAAGCTCAATTTGCTATGCTGCCTCTTTTCGTGTTTGGTGTGACTGTACTCTTACCTGCTGGAACAATGGCTACACAAAAGTGAAACAAACTTCATAATATTTTGATTTTCAGTACCAAAACCTGTCACACAAAAGAACATTACAACTCATCCTGGTTTTGAACAAAGTGTCACTTGATGTCACTACCAGTGCTGCTGTTTGTATTTCCATCCCAGTGTACCCTTAAGGAATATACTTCCAAACTAAAGCTCTGACTGTACAGTTTGCTCTGTTTGCCATTTTATAATCACTGATTGCATACAATAGCACAAACATATGCTACTAAGACACAGAATATTTTTGCCTGATTTGATGCGTCACTTGCTTTAGTGGCTTTAGCAGGGAAGGCAGAGCACACCTTATATAACTAGAAGAAACTAATTTTTGTTTATTTGTACCGTGGAATATGCAATAACTATGCCATGGTAGTGAGCTCTCACATATTTACTAGGCTTCCTTACGATGAACACTAAGGGACCTTAGAAACCTGTTTGGCATGTTGCACTATAGGTCACTGTAACAGATGTGTACAAAAAGTGCACATGCTTGTTACACAAAAAGGTTGTGTAACAAGCATGTGCACTATATTGTAGCACATAAATGGAATATATTTAAATGAAGATGAATTCAGAAAGAAGCGGTATATTGGCATGCTGTTTGAAAAATTGCACACACCTAAATGAACCTTTAAAGAGACACTGAAGTGAAAAATGGTTTCTTCTGCATCAGTAAATTACCTTTCTACAACACCAACAATGCCACTCTTACAACAATAAGACGTTTGGTAAGCCAGAAAAAGCGCAAAAACGAAATACGGGTGGCGACGCCTACTTAAGTTCCCACAGCTGGTGCCTGTGACGTCATGGATTTTTATGGCATCTTCTAGGGCCTACTAATTATATACAGCGGTACAGATTGACTACATTGTGTTCTAAAGGAACCAAATATTAAACATGGCAAGTTACAGGAACCTTTACTCAGCCAACGCAGCCAAAATGCAAAAACATACTTTGGAATCCCTGACGTCACGCTGATGTACTGGCGCTGGGGTTTCGGCACGAAATTCAAATACTGATACTTGGACCTTCATTTTCTCATCTAATAATCAAACTATTTTTTTTAAATGACTGCTTGCAGGGTTCTGAAGCAATGCTTCATTAGTCTAAACTGATTTATTGTTTCGCTTTAGTGTCCCTTTAATGTTTCTGTCAATAGATGTGTCCGCATTTACTATAACAGTTGCTGTTCTTAGCTGCAGAATGGTACGTCATCTACCCAATATTAATACAAACTGTTCAGAACCTTCGCAGTTCTCAGTAAAGAGTGTCAGCATGCTTATTGACTGGAATGTGCTTTTGTTATGCATCACTGCAATCATACCCCATTCGTAACTGAATGAGACAGTGCCAGTGTGTACAATCATTTTTTTGCCTTGTGCTTTCTCTCCATTGCATTGTATATTCGTCGTGAAAATAATGCTTAGTGCAGCAGGGTTAAATGCGGACAGAAAAGGAAGATGACAATAGCGTTGACTAGCAACTAATTTTACTAATAAAAAAAGAGGACAGACATATTGACGTAAACGGATCAGTCAAATGATCGTGGCGCATGCACAACATAGAACTGGTCATCTCTTTGCATCTATATAATCAAACTCTTTATCCAGTAATACAATAAAAAGATGGCTTATGCAATGGTCTCCTAATTTTATTTGGTATGCTTCAGCTGCCTCCCTGGTGCGTTGATCCACGTGTTTAAATTCTATGGCTGTCTTCTTTAGATGAGACAAACAGCCACGCTATATTGCAGTGGATGGCCAAATTGGAGGTATCAGTGCCTGAAAGTGAAATCTTATGTTCTAAAAATGCACATTTAGACAATGGCCAATTTGGCCAGCTTGTCCTTTGCCACATGGTAGTAGTGCGTGTAGTATGCTCAGCTATTTCATCGAAGCTTTGGTGGGGACAAGGGGCACCCAGAAACCCTCGCAAATCTCTATAGGGCCCCCTTTTGAGATGAGAATCCATAGAAACAAACGAGCACTAAGTTGTGGTACATCTCTACCCATTTGAAAAGAACCGGTGATTCTCCGGTGGCACCTGGATTTAAACCTAGTACGTCCCCCACATGAGATAGACACTCTGCCATTTGACCACTGTGGCTGTAGTTCCATTTTTTTTTCTTTCTTATTTTTTTTTCAAATTAACCTAATTGCTAGTCAGCGTTCTTGTTGTGTTCTTTTCATGTCCATATTCAACCCTGTTGCGTTGAGTATTCCTTCCACGGTGAATATCCACCAACTTGTCCAACTCACCATTCTGCTTCAGCACTGTATATTATTACACAAAGTAAACTGGTGACGCAAGTGGCTACTCATGACGTTGCCTACTCAGGGACAACGAAAATGAGCTCGCTTGCATAAAGCAGTAACTTAGGTACTTTTTAACAGAATTTTCCAGTGGCAACTGAAGATGTCTCTGGCCTCTTGTGGGCTCCAAATGCCGATACATTTTGCATATGGGAGTCTCCAACGACAGGGGTAAGTTCAGCACCATTACGTCTTTACTTGTGTCCTGCATGTGTATATAGAAGTATTTAATTCCTCCCACTTTCCATCCATAGTTCCAACTCTATGTTTACAACACTACTGGCATTCAGATTGCTTCATATGGTCTTAATGATGAGATTATGGGTATCAAGTCCCTCTCATGGTCACACTGCGGGCAGCTGCTACTGCTTGAGAGTTTTGATGACAAGGTAAGTAGCTTGCAGTTGTAGTTAGGCAGAGCAAACCAAAGTTAACTTATGTTTTGTCGCAGCTTATGCTATTGGAGACAGTTGCTTGGGGCCAGCTGTTCGACTACATGCTTCCAGAAGTCCTGACAGACGACAGCATGGCAAGTAAACTCATGCATTTGGGACATTTTCCAGTTTAGTGGTATTCATGTTTTTGTTAAACAATTCATTTCATACTTAGCAGGGAGCACTGTGTAAGGTATGCAAGCATATAGTGTGATCATAAAGGTATATCACTCCATGTCTTTCATTGTGAAATGGTTTAGAACTGCGATGCCATCTGTGTGATAAATTTCTCTATTCCTGGGTGTCTGTGTCGATGTTACTGTGTGCTTGGTTCAGGCTTAGCTGGCAACACTGTGAAGGCTTCACAACTGGTGCAATCATAAAGGAGTATTACATTGTGAAGTCACCTCAAATATGTGTCTGTCTTTCTTGTCTAAATATGTAACAATAATCATCAAACTAATAAACCTGTGAAGCCTCTAATAACTTCTTTAAATATCACAAATGTCTATTAAGTAAGTGTTGCATGCCCACTCTTGTATTATTTTCATATTTCTTGCTTCTAATGGGTACTGCACTATTTATTTACGACCACAGTGTGTGCAAAAAAACATTGTAGCTCCCATAGTATCATCTTCTAAGTATGTGGAATAGAGTATGAATAGGTGCTAAGACCGAAAAAAAAAAAAAATGCACAGGATGTCTAATGGCTACATTCACTTGTGAAGGATACTTTAAGTAATGTGTTCTGTTTTATCTCTGGAAAAAAAAAAGGTTACTGTTCTTACAGTAGTCTTGTATTTTTGTCGTTCTTCGATCAGTAAACCTGAGTTGATAGCACACAGCTGTACTTCCCTGTTCTCCTCCAACCGTATGGCCATCACACTCTTTTGTAGTGCATACATGGACTAACTGAGCTGGTTTACACCTCTTAAATTTAAGGAACTGTCATGCAGTATTTCAATGCTTGTAACTGTCTCCCTTACAGATTGTATATAAGGAGGTCAAGAAGAAACAAACAATTAAGAAGACTCCAAAACCTATTGAGAGCTACTGTAAGTGTACAAATAGGAAAGAAAAATGCAAATAAGCTTGTATCTATTTATTGAGTTGACCCAGTTTTTCTTTTTAATTACCTGTGCATGTTTTGGCCTCTGATTGATCACAGATGAGGTCCTGCCTACTCGACCGGTGAGCCTTAAAGACCTGATCAACACCACTGACAGTGGGGATATGTTGTCACGAAGAACAGCCGTTGAGCTCAGCGCAAGTCAGAGCTATGTGGCACGAATCTCAGGTCGGTGCTCAGAAAAGCTGCAATGAAAGAAGTTCAAACAAGAAGTAGTTGACTGAGTAATATGACAATCACACCATAAAATATTGAGAGCTTGTACACAGAATCTTTTCGGAACAGAAATACCAGCTGCCAGGATAACTGAATGGCTAAGGTATTTTGCTGCTGACACTGAGAGCGAGGTTGCAGGTCATATTCCCAACCACATTATGGTTGCACTCCAATGGGGGCAAAGTGCAAACGGAAATGCTCTCTTAGCAAGTTTGGGTGCGCATCGAAAACACCTGGAAAAAAAAAATCAATCCAAAGCCCAGCATTACAATTACAGCACAATGACGGGTGAAACACGCAGCACACACTGTCCTCTTTCTGTGCTGTTCCCATGTAGGGTGAAAAAAAAACTAACTAGTCCAGGCCTTAAAGCTTCTTAACTACACTATGGCCAGTTTTCCTAGGATTTTCGGTATTGCAGCACCCATCAGCCGATGCCATGGTGGAATGGTGTTACTCTCCTACAGCTGAAGGATAAAAAGAAACAAAACGGCATTTGTGTGACTGTGCAAGGTGCCAGTTTGTCCACGAAATTTTCACTTTTCGATTGCAGCAATGTTTCCAAACGTCGTTTTCGTCTTGGACGTCAAGAAACTCGTCGTTGCTGCTGTGTTGGTGCATCTGAACCCTGTAACCTGTAAGTAACTTCATTGCAAACCCACGAAGGTCATGAGTATGGTTCTGCATTTTGTACTGCATTTAGCTTTCTGTTCCTTGAAGCAACAACATAGGCATACTACTCACCTCGTATGACCTGATCTTCTTCTCTTTCGAGAAATTGGGGGCTGAAGATACCAAAAATATAGTTGTACACATGTGCTGCCTAGGGTAAAATTAGCAGGCCTTCTACCAAGAAAGAAAAAAAGATATTGTGAGGAAAAAAAACTTATATCTTCACCTTCTCTCACCGTTTGTCCTCTTTCTACATTGAAGACAAACTGTGATATCATACAACAGCTTGCAGAACGATGGATATTGCAGAAGCAAGCCTTCTTATTTGTGCACCCATATGCATCCAGTTGCTTGAGTTCCTTACTGCTCTTCAACGAGCGAGAACTGTTGGGCCTCATAGGAAACTTGTCTGTCGAAGTTCTTTTTTCAAACTTTTAGAGGTAGTGAAATGTTGATAATCTTTCATGAGACAACCATGCATGATTTCAAAGTGGAGCTTTCTCTCGCTACTTGAGCCTCCCTTTCCAGGATTAGTAGTTCAGAACTGACATGTTGTGAAATCAGTGAAAACAGATGGAAGAGGTTAACTCAACCTGAAGAGGTGCACAGCCAAGAGCAGAAGTTTGGTGCACAAAAAAAAAGAAAATTACTCGAAAATGAAGGAAAGGTGGTGATAGCATCTGCGAGCACATGTGCTTGTTTTTCACCAGTCCAAGAGTGCACATTGGCATTTGCTAGGTTTGTTCTCTATGCAAGGCCAGCTTGTGTCTCATTTAAAGAGTTTATGCAAGGGCTTTTCACAGCTAGCATAAAGGGCCGATTATAATTAAAGAAAATACAATTGCATTGCAGCTGGAAATATAATTCAAACGAAAAAATTTTGTGTTTTTGTATCCCGCTTTTTTTTTTTAGCAGAACGAAAAATGCTGAAATCATTCAAAAGGCACCCTAACGAAAAACGAAAAAAAAATTGCTAGTGTTAGGTTATGTTTTCAAAGTCTGTCTGGCATTCAATTGTTTTAAGAGAGAATATTGCTTGTGACTGAAGAAAGCTAAAGCCTGGCTTTCTGTTCATGAATGCGTGCCCGAACTATGGTTCTTGGTGACTTCGTTGTGTGGTACAACATTACAAATTTTGTAGTATATTCAGTAAAAAATGTGTGCAGAATTTACTGGGGCCTAATATTTATTGATTCTCAAATGTCATATAATTGTTTATTTCTATCAATGACAACATTAATAGCCCTGGTCAAACGTTGCCCGATCTAAGTTGCCATGGTGAGCTGGTGTGGAACTCACAGTGTTGTGTAGTATCCCACATTTAACTTTTAAGTAATTTTTTTCTTGTATCTAAAACCTATTAACTTGACAAAGACCACCTATTAACTGCATTGTAAGTGTAATGTTTTAAGCTATCTCAATTTTTTTTCTTTGGATTCCTCAAGAACTCCAAACGTGTGGCATTTTGCAACAGCATCAACTTCACAGCTTGCGCACGAAAGAAATTGGGAGAGCGTAGTGCTATGTTAAAGTGGAGTTTTCACCACCAGTACGACCTGTCTTTTATTTGCTGCCAAAATGCTCAGAGACTTCTAGAAGAATGCACCTGCGTAGACTAACAAAATGCAATTTTGTTTGTTTGTGCTCAAATGTGCACAGGCATTACCTGGAACCACCAATCTGACAGGCTTGCCATTTGCACTAATGCAAAACACCTTTGCTTGTGGACGCCATCGAATGCACTCACGCTCGAAGTGCCCTGCAAAGGTAAGTCTAATTTGTGGTTCATTTACTCGTTAAAAGCAACTTAACGGAATTACTAACAGTTTAAAAGCAAGTCTAAAGTCAATCAAAATATACTACATTGCCAGCAACCTACATCGTGTTCACAAAATTATACTTAAGTGGGCTTTGGTAATATCACTGTCACTGCTTTGATCAGCTAAGCCAGTGAAAGCAGCTATGACAAAAGAAGTTGAACACCTGTTATTAAATAGCACTAGTTTCACATTGCATAGTTATCCAGTATGCTGACATGTGCCTGTTGCTGTTGTGCCAACACAAGTCACATGTTATTGGAGACTGCTGCAAGAGTCCTTCATCCCGCAGTAGGGATAAATAGTTAGTATAAGAAAACTGTAAGCCGACGCAAGAAGGCAGACACCGAGCCATGTTTTTCTTTTTCTTTTTTAACTTCTTCTTTTCATGCAGTCCTGACCTGCGCGCGTTTATTCTTTTCCTACAGGCATAGTGATAATCACTGCTGTGAAAGTGACGCGCGAGGCATTATATCACGAAAAGGTATCCTAGGAAGTGATCAATCGTGGGTACAGCCCCTAGCCAAATTGTAGTAAATAAAGCTTTTTGGTAACTTTGTAATTTAACAATTACTTTGTTTACTCGGTAATGCTCCCTGCAATTCAATCACTTTTTTTCAGTAACTGATTACGTTTAACCATTTACATTACTGACGAAACAAGCTCCAGCAGCCAATGCAGCCTCGAGAACTTAAATTTGGTGGGAATTGTGGAGTCTAAGGAGATGAAAATGTGTACATGGGTTACCTCCTTCCCATGATCAGCGTCCTGCAGCTACGCCTAGATCACCAAAACATGAAACAGTTTGCACACTTCTATTGGAAGGCAGACCTCTGAGCTTTTTTCTTATAATTTCTCTTCCTCTCTCCTGGAAGCTCTCATAGGCGCCCTCCATAGGTGGTAAAGGCTGCTACTGAATTCCTCCATGCTTAGTGAAGTCCATGACTTCCCTCATATATATGCAAAAGTTTTAGGCAGGTAAACGCATATGTTTCTGCCTATTTGATATTAAGTGACTTCTAGACAGTTGAACCCGAATGTATCGAATGTGAAGGGGATCACAAAAAAGTTCTATACATGTAGGTAACTTGATATATAATGTAGAAATTTTATACAAAGGTTTTTAAGATTTTACTGCTGTTCATTATATACCACAATTTGTTATATGGGGGTTTGATATATCCGGGTTAGGGTATACACATATTTTTTATTATTGTAACACACGGACAGTATTTCTACGGCTGAATAATATGTAGCGTTATATTAAATTACATTACAAACTTGGAAACTTTTTCAAGAAATGTGCATGTCTGCTGTTGTACATTACAATTAGTCATTTATGTCTAAATTATAAATGAGTGGAGGCAGCCAAAGGGATGTCCACCAAATGTTGGCCGACAAGTTGAAATGGCTCTCTAGCAACATGCAGAAATTTTTGGCAGGTAAACATATATGTTTTTGTCTGTCTGATGTTACGTGACACGTGTACACCAATTTTTGTGATTGTAACACACGAACAGTATTTCTGGGGCTGAATAATATGCAGCATTATATTAGATTACATTACAATCTTGGACACCTTTTCAAGGAACGTGGATGTTTGCTGGCGTCCATGTCTAAATGACTAACGAATGGAGGGCGCCAAAAGGAGGTCAACCAAATGTTGACTGGCAGGTTGAATGGCTCGATAGCCGTGGCCGTTTCGTACATTGATGCTAGGAAAGCACCTAATGTGATATTTAAGTTTTTCGCTGGTCCTGTTGCGAGTGCTTTCCCCTAGCCCCAGCAACTATGAAGTGCTGCACTTCATAGAGAATTCAGACATGAGGGTCGTAGCATTGAGTAACCACGATCGTTTGAGCAAGCTTTTCTAATGTTACTTCACAGCCCTCCTCTCCAGCGTGCACATTGAGCAGCTTTTCAGTGTCGCTGCAAGCGTGTTCACAAGAAAACGAGAGATTACCGAATAAAATTTCTAAAAGCAATGTGTGAAAGGCTGCATTGAAAGAGTGAGGCCAGCTCATTCTATTTGTGGAATGTCAACAAAGATAGGGAAGAAAGTAACGTTAAAATAATCTATTACATTTTAGTAATTGCTCAAGTAATTAAGTGGGGCAGTAATTAGTAACCATAATCAGTTACATTTTTGAAAGGAGTAATTGTAATTGTACAGTGTACTTCCATCAATTCAACCCTGACGGGACTGACGAAATTGGTCGAATTATGCAGTGGGTCGAAATAAACAAGATGAAGAAAAAAATGTCAAAATACACCGCTGATTATTTAGGTATTATTTGGCTGATTCTAACACATCCCAGAATCAAACGTGCACCCGCTTTCTGTGCATCTCAAGTAGAAAACAGCCGTAGAGATGACATTTAAACAAAGTAGCAATCTAACGTGCAACCGATTTTTTAGCAAGAAAATTTGGCAGATGTCCAACATGTGATGCACAGTGGCGAGCAATTTCCTGAAGTCAGCTTCAGGATGCAAAAACTATTTTCAGCTTACTATTTCTTGGGGGAGAAAATACAGTCGTGCATTACGAACGGGGGAAAATGCCGTAATCGAACATTGTGACTTACTGTTATTGCTTGAAAAATCTTCTTAGGGCAGGTAGAAAAAAGCAGTTCTTGACAGGAGATGACGCGTGTTCAACGCTTTCAGCATCCCCACAGTTCTGCCGAAATTGACATTGCCAGTAAAGGGTTCACTACTTGTGTCACCATATGGTGATTGATCTCCATATGGTGATCACCGCATGGTGACTGGCCAAGCTTGAATTATCCAGCAAACACTACCTTTAGGGTTAAAATAACTAAAGTTGGGGCCCATGGACATGCGTACGCACCGGTCAGTACCTTCAGTCTGGATCGATTTAATTGGAAAAGCAAATTAACGGACATTGAATTAACAGAAGTCTGCTGTAATTGGTTACTTTTTTTTCTGCAACATGTACAAGTCTGATCAAAATCCAGTGTGTAGTTAGTTACCAAAGAATTTGCACATACCGCCACGCTGTATACCCCAAGGGCATTCGTCGGGGCAACACGAGTGCCTACACCTCCTTTCCTGTCAATTCTCAAAAAAAAAAAAAAATCATCAGGCAGGTTTGAGCAAGCTAAGTGTGTAGGGCAGTTAACATGTATGTGGCATGTGTTCTCCTACGAAGGTCACAGCCCTATATCTGGGTTGAAATACCTTTTAACAGTAGTCTCAGAAATTACCCCCGCCCTTTCTACAGCATACCTCATTAGCTGTCACCAAGGTTACACAGCAGCACAGGATATGCCACTTCCGTGCGGCATCGCCATTGTGTCTCAAGCTAGGTCAAAGAGAAGCAGGGGAACCGAGGGGCTCTATTTCGTTAATCATGACCATATGAAGCCCAGGAAAGCGTCGGGGAAACAAGGTGTGGTTGAAATTGAAATGTAGAATATAAAGCGAAGTGAAAAGATAACTTGTTGCCAGTGGGAGCCAAACCCACAACTTCCGCATTACGCATGTGGAAACATGTCGAGGTTCTGCTTGACTTTTCTGCCTTTCAGGGCCTTTCCACATCAGGAGTTGCCAGTGGAATCCCCAACGGAAAAGCCTTGTAGTCCATGGACAAGATGCAGCTGTGCTTTGCAGCCTCAGTCACTTAGACTGACTGGAAAGAAGTCCAGCATACTTCACTCACAAAGAAAGAAGACGAGACAACAAGTTTTATATGAATATAAGCCTTTTATTGTAACATCTGTGATTTTTTTTTTCTTCTTAATATGCACCTTTCCGCTTCTTTAATGTACACACCTCCCATTCAGTTTGCTTAGCAGCGCAAGAACAGGAAGACGACCACTTTTACACCAGCCACCAAAAAAGTGTTAGGCTCAACAAGTAGTCCATTAACAAAACACAAAAGCGATGATGCGTGGGAGAATCGCGAGTGGCGTCAAAGAAGGAGGATCAGGGCCCCCCCACAAACATCTGCCTGCGCACATCCAAGCGCTACACCTAGTTACCAAACTTCCAACAACAAGCGCATTTCATACGGCTGAGTGCCTCGAAGGATCGAACTATAAGTGGGAGAAAAAAAAAGAAAGGATAGCATAGCAGGTTCCACATACGTAATTAACAATAAATTACATATGCAATCAGGTCGTGAACGTAAGGCTGCGGAGAGGAAGCAGTGGGATTGATTGCGCTGGCCGCATGGGTCTGACATGGGAGGGTAAGCGAGAAGTTGACTACAATAAACCAGACCTAGTAACAAAGTGTTGTGGTGAAGTGCAGTCTAAAGTGTTTGCATGTAGCAGCACTTGCATTCCCTTCCGCAGCTGCAGTGTTCAACAACGTGAAATCAACTGTCACTTTCTTTATGCCTGTCGTAATACTCGCAACAGAAAACAAACAAGACTTCGATCATTGTGTGTGTGTTACGGCCATTGTAAAAAAAAGAATTCCAGGTTAAAAAGTGCCCCAGTGTGGAAAAGCTAGTGGCTACAGTAGAGGAAAGGGTTTCGACTACCTAAGGCTACTTTCTGCTCCAGTGAAACAAAAAAGTTAACAAGAAAGGAGCCAAGCTTCTTTGCAAAACATACAAACTGGACCTTTTGCAAAACTGTGTCAGCAAAACAGCAAGACAACAGTTTCGTTAGATTACAAAAAAGAAACATTGTAAAAAATATAATTGCTGCTGCACAATTGAACTGTCCTCTATTAAGGTCCAATTTTTCACTCTTCTTAAGCAGTTTTACATAACGGCAGAACTGGCTCATCATGGGCTAGCTTTGCATCGTGGGCAAGAAAGGGACATGGCTGCAGCAGGCTAGAGGCAAATAAAAAAGAAGTCGCACGTAGCCTTGTTTGTTTGTGCATGTGTGTGGTTTGCTCGCTCGGCCGAGTCTCACAACAGCTCCTTGAATACCGCCCGAGCAGAAGAACAAGGCAGTGCGTCGCCATCCGCTCGCCACACTTCCGTCCCATTACACGGCACCTCTACCTCTCTCTCTCTCCGAAGCATCACAGTCTCTCTCTCGCACGCGCTTTCCTCTCCCGATTTGCTGATGCATGTAATTCATGGGTGCAGGTGAAAAACATTGTCTGCGTGATGACTGCCGACACCGCAGGGTCGCTGCTACGTGTACGTGCACGCGCCCTCGTCGACTGCAGCAGCCCAGCGACTGACGAGGTGACGGCGGCAGCTGGACTTTTTTCTCTCTCTCTCGGCGCTTCTCTGACAGCCGCGGCGGCGTCTGTCGGCAAATGTCGCTGCGCGTTGCCTGCAGTCATTAGCTGTCCTGCTTGGCCTGACGGTTCCGTAGTGCCTGGGCGAGGTCATTTCTGAGTGCGTCCTGCTGCTTCCGGTCCTGCAGCGGCTGCAAGGAGCGCAGCCCGTTGACAATGTCCTTCGTCTTGCCGAAGTAGATCTCGTTCAACGTCGTCCTGATCTTGTTCTCCATGTCCTGCAAAAGCAAGAAACCATTAACCTCCAAATCTGCAAGTTATATCCAACCCAATGTTTCTATACAAGAATGCCACCATAAGTTACAAAGCTGTTGTGGGCTTCTCTACGACTCGAAAATGCAACCAATATCAGTTGCAGGTCGAAAAGAAGGGTACACCGCAATCTTAGATTCTGATCTTCATTGTATGCTGGCCAAGTGTGCTAACCATGAGACCTTGTCGTCGAGATAACTGGTGCAACTCCAAATCTGGATCTTTGCTACGCCAGTGCTTCATCAAATGTACCAATTGCTACAACCATGCATCTCCTTGCAATAAAGTACAGTCAAGAAGAATGAGAAGTTTGCAGCACTGAAAAATATGAAAAGGAGGAGGAGGATAAACATCTGGCACATTGCACTGTTTAATAGTAATTCTCAATGCACAAGGCAAGATTGAGGAAAAAAGGGGCTTAATTGCGAGAGCTGCACCGCTGTCAATAGCAACTGCTACATTTTTTTCCATGGCACTTGGTGTTGAAAAACCCACTTTGATAATCTATGGTTTAGAGATAAAAACCTACCTCAACCATCTTTCCGATGTTGGCAATGTGAGGAACTGCTTCACTAACAGGACTGTCTTGCTCCATCTGCGAAATACACGAAGTGGATGGCAGATAAGGGTTATAGCTTATGACAGCCAATACACTACACTTCTGTTAAATTGACTGTACATGTCACATTAAAGGCTATTAACGACTACGAAGCATACTACTTGAGTATGAGTTTATTTCCCACAAGTACAGAGCATGTACAAGGTGTGGTAAGGAACACAGGATAAAAGCTAGGTCAAAGGCAGCTTGACTGGCTCAGTCTCCCCACACAACATGGCGGCAAAAACGACACTTGGGAAGCACAATACATACCCTATTTACTCGTTTCTAACGCGCCCTTGATTGTAACGCACACCTGTTTTCCACGACCAAAAAAATAAATAAGTAAAAAACTACTCTCGATTGTAACGTGCAACCGTTTGCCATGACCTAAAAAAATATCAAGAAAGTCATTTACAGTGCTGTGCACCTCATTCTTTCATGCAGAAATGAAACTTTCTTCTCATTTGGAAAAGCAAAGATTTGCTCCCAATACACTAAAGTTGGGATAAACAGAAAAAGTCACAGTTTCACACAAAAGGCAAAGCATTGATTGCGAAAGCAAATTAGCAGAAAGCTATACGAAGAGTAAGGATAGTAGCTTTATTGGCCATATAAACTTTTAAACATTCGCTTACTAACTAAACTAACACGCACGGCGTCACACAGGCACAAGCAAACATGAACACGTCTCACTCAATGACCACAGAAACTCTATCAAATCGCTGGAGTGAGGAAGTGCGGTAGCAGGAGTGAGCGAATTGACCTTTGTGTGGTCTCTCGCTTCAACACGAACTAAGCGATGAGAAAACAGCACGGTGAGCCTAGATGCGCAGACTGTCTCCATCGCAGATCACTTTCAAGATAGGGGCCACGCGGCTGTGATGTACGCAGCAGCTACTGGAGTGTAATGCCTCTCCCGTTTGCACCAGGTTTTGGGAACTCCATACGCTTGTGATGCAGCACGATTTCCGTCCGTCTCCGCACAAACAATCACACTTTCCTTTTAATTGCGGCAACACACGTCTTCGCAGTCAGCACTTCTATGCTGACAGAACAAATGCGGAAAATGGGAAGAAGGACTGTGTACCACTACAGCAACAGTACATGCAGGAAGCTACGGCAGCTAGGCTCGAAGAGTGTCCGAGGCGGCCCTTTTGAAATGCCCATGGTGATATGGCAATGGAGATCTAGGGTCGTACTCGATTCTAACGTGCATGCAATTTTTTGGACCCCTTTTATCAGAAAAAACAAAGTGTGCATTAGATTCGAGCAAATAGGATATATAAAATAGAAGGAATAACAAAGAGCAACAATTTTATATAGGAA